>NC_030427.2:12176210-12403710 GCF_001660625.3 Ictalurus punctatus
TATGGATATAGATCGCAAGACTGGCTCTGACAAATGTACTCTGAAATGTAACAAGAAGTACTCTAGAGAGTTTAGTTTGTTTAGTTTTCACTTCATGGCTGTTTTTCCCCGTCATGATAAAGTGATGGTGTCAGGTTTTTTTTTTTCGGTTTTTTTTTTTTCGTTTTTTTTTGAACAAATAAAACATGATGCCAATTTACACTGGCATTCACTTGTATAACGTGCACACACAATCACAAAAATTGCAAGTCCTTACTTCAGCAGACAAAAAAGTGCTAACAATAGATGAATTAAAGGTTACCAACAATATATGATGAATGTCATACCACAGCAAATTACTGAGAGAAAAGTCCTAATGAAGGCATTTGCAGCAAACCAGAGGCCAGTCAATAATTAGAGGTGCCACGCTTGTATTCGCTGTCTCCCAACTTCCCTATGTGCTGTTTTTCACCATTTTAATTGCACAGGTTAGAGTCATTTTAATGATATGGCTGTTCTTATGCGGTTCAATTGACATAAGGTGTGTGCATTTTATTTTTACTTTTCTTTTTCAGGGTGATTCAGTAATTGTGGTTTCATTTGATTCAATGATTGTGGTGCCAATGATATTTCTTTTACAAATATGTGTGTAAACTATGTATGTAAAATGTAGGTAAAAGACATTTTAAATGCATGTCCTTTACATCTACAGAATTTAGAAAACAATATTTTTGCCTGTCCCTGCCCACTACAACTTTATAGAGAAATACAATCACTAAAACACAACAGCGCTTTGAGAAGCTGCTTTTAAAGGCACTTTATAAAATGAAGTTTTATTATTATTATTATTATTATTATTATTATTATTATTATTATTATTATTATTATTATTATTATTATTATTAATAATAATAATAATAATAATAATAATAATAATAATAATATTTTTGTATCAGTGTGTGAATCAAGTTAATATCTTGTGCTTGAAATGTCCTTTTCCCTGAGTAACCCCTATGAAATATTTGGACTATTCCACAATCATCATTCAAGCTTTCTGAGGATCATGGGAAGAAGAAAAGTAATTATTTTAAAATAATTGACAGTGCAACCCTGCTACCCAAATTACAGATCGAAGGTGAATTGTATTATATAAATTAACTTTAAAAAAAAAAAAAAAAAAAAAAAAAAACCTACAGTTTTCAATATGGAGTCTTTTTTTCACCAAAAAGTAACCCAACATTCAGAAACCAGGTGGGAAACAAAATACTTCCACAATCACACAATCATTAAGAAAGTAATTAGCAGCCAGGTGTAACTAATTATATAATTTAATACATAAATGCATAATATTAGTTAATAATTAAGAAGTGTGACTACCTACATAAAAGCATTAGCATTCCATTAATGTTCTCCTACCATTAGCATGGATTCTTGTTAACCAGATTTTGTGTTAATTTATGTTAATTTTGTGTTAAAGAATTTGTTAATTCCATTCTTATATCAAGTGCAAAATGCAGTCATTGTCATGAACGAAACCTTGTAAAACATGAAATATTGTTGTCTGAGATGGGTTAACACATTTGTTGAATGTTTACTCACATGTTTTCTTACATTCACTGTTGGAAAAAAGATAAAACATAAACTCATCTATCTGTCTTTACTCTCATTTGCTCTCTTTTTCTCTCATTTTAGTGTTTCTCACGTTATATATGCTTGAACCTATGCATATGGAATTTTTTTTTTCTTTGAACACACCCAAGTCCCCCACCCCAGCCCCACGAAGAGTCCCAGCCGTATGTGACTTGCTACCGAGATGCTGATAGGGATTGTTTATTTTTGCGGTGGAGAAATAATCACTCAAATAAGACATCAAAGATGGATTGAGAATTAATATATGCACAGGGAAAAATGTATTCAAATTGCTCTGGGATGGAGGAGAGGAAAAATATTCCCTAGAAGTCCTCAAATGTATGAGATCAAAACTTACAACACGGGTAGTTACTAAGAGGCACACACAGCCTGCACTTGAATGAAATTTGGCATAAAAATAAACAGGGCAGTTTAAATTGAGAGAAGTTCTTGAGCTGTCCCTTTTTTAAAAGGCTTCCCTCCTACATGCTGATGCTCCTCTTTGACCCTCCTCAGCCCGAGGCCAGTTTTGGTCCTGAATTTGGTACTGGATCCTGAATGGCTTATGTTATGTTCTGGATGGTTGGCACTATCTATGTGCCAGATCTGAGCATACATCATGGCCTTGGACACCAGCAAACTGGTGCAATATTCAATTCTTTGCTCCTGCCCAACTCTGTGGGTCTCAGCAAACCCTGCGTCATGGAAAATACCTCCAATATGGCAGATCTGGCTCAAAAACACACTGCTGTCTATAAAACGGCAAAAACGCCAATGAAAAAATGTGTAAAATTTTAGTCCAATAAGTTTAGCATGTGTTTTATTTAAAAAAAAAAAAACAGTAGAAAAAAAAAACAGTAGAAATAAGAATCAACAGAAGTAGCAAAAAGACAAAAACTATATAATAAAAACACTTTCTTCATAAACAGAAAGCCTTAGATAGACAGCATTCAAAGTGCAGCCCATCTTCCCTAATTAACAATTTGAAAAAGAAAGAAAGAAAGAAAGCAGTTTCTTATATCAATCAGGATGATTTCTATTTGTGGTTCCCTGCAGATAAGGCCATTTACATATTAGCTTTGCCATGCTAACCTACATCCGTCTGCAAGCACTTCGATGTAAATATTTCCCTGACTGCTGATCATGTTTTAAACTTTCATTTCTTGCTCTCTTTTTTTAAATTCATTAAATTGTAACTAGATCGATGAATAAGTAAAAAGACAACCAAATGAATAAACAAATCCAGATCATCGGCTGAACTGGATGAAATCCTTACTGGTGTGTGATGGAAATTTCTAGCCAGGCTCCTCTTAATTGATTATTAGATATTCGCACCACACCAAAAAACAAGGGTGCGAATTAAAATAAAGCGGACAAATATGCTGTAAATAAACCCAACATGAGCTCTTGAGTCGACGGCTATGTTGTAAACTGGGTAATCAAGAGGCTCTTTGGCGAACCGTTTCCCAGCGGCGTTCCCGCGGACACGCAGAGACGATTAAATGAAAATTATAGCGTCTTGGTGTTCTCGCATTATAATATAACAAACACATTAATTCAGTTTATAGGCTGATCTTTGGCATATAATTCAAATAGCTACATACTGCATTTATAAAGATGTGCAATCCAGTTAAAGTCAATAAAGACACTGGCACGCCGATAACTTTTTTTTTTCTTGTGTGTGTGTGTGTGTGTGTGTGTGTGTGTGTGTGTGTGTGTGTGTGTGTGTGTGTATGTGTGCATGTGTACATCTATCTTAATCTAAATGAAGAATGCTAAAAGTGTTTGTCTTGGACATAAAAATGTTGCATGTGTTGCAAATTTGAAACACTTTACTCCAACCTGCTCCGGCTGTATCTATTTGTTTATCAATCATGTTCATTTGTTTACTTACTGAGTTTTTTTTTTTTTTTTTTTTTTTTTTAATCATATTTGACTCTCATACCCTGAAGAACCACACATCAATCACTTCCAAGAGGCTCATCACATATCTTTAGTGCCATTTTTGGAATGAGTATGCCTTTTGATTAGTCAATATCTTCAACCCTGCCACTGCACCTCACCCCTTATTTTTGCTTTCTTCTAATCACTTTATGTAGATCCAGTTTCATTTTTCCTAATAAATAACATCGCAAACATATTAAAACGCCTCAGAAATCTCATCGGCACAAGCTTTGATGTATCCACATTACAGCGCTTTATATTAAATTACATATTTCATTTATGGATTGATGATGGCCACGGGCTTTCTGATTTGCCCATTTTTAATCCATCACCCTTCCTCCCTCCCTTCAGCTGCAACACGGGCAGTAATATGATTAATGTAAATGACGTTTCATTGTTCTTTCTTATTTACATTCCACTCTATTGACAAAAGTTCAGGGTGAGTTATGGAATGGGTTGCTTCATTACCGTATTAGCTAACTACAGTTGCAGATGGGAGTGATGGCTCAATAGGGCTTTAGGATAATAACTCTGGCATTCTTAATAATCACACTGAGAGCATTTTGACTGCTATTGGATGTGAAAGGAAGAACACAAGCATAACTACTTTAATATTAAACTTCAAATAACTTAACCAGAACTTGAGAA
The DNA here is from genome assembly GCF_001660625.3 of Ictalurus punctatus. NCBI lineage: Eukaryota > Metazoa > Chordata > Actinopteri > Siluriformes > Ictaluridae > Ictalurus > Ictalurus punctatus. The sequence goes on from NC_030427.2 coordinate 12,180,411, forward strand.
AGTTTGACAATTTCAAGAGAGTCACTTCCAGCCATCAAACAAGCATCAAATGGTTAAGCTCTAAATAATTTTGTAGGTGAGTTTGGATAAATTAATCTTATCCCAAATGAATATTGAAATCTGCTTTAGAATTTGAACATTTGAAACACTTTAAAATCATTCCTTCATTCTTGGTAATCGCTTTATCCTGATCATGGTCACAGTGGATCTAGAGCCAATCCCAGGAACACAGAGTGCAAGGCTGGAGAATTTACTCTTGGATTGGACACCAGTCCATCATACCATCCAAACACAGATTCACACCTAGGAGTAATTTAGCATACCCAGTTTACCTATCTGTATATTTTTTAAATGAGGGAAGAAACTGGAAAACCCAGAGGAACCCCACTTAGAGAACATGCGAAACTCTGCACAGAGAGTAAATCTAGTTTAGGTTTAGACCCTGAAGCTGTGACACTTTAACAATTTATCATTTGTAACTATTTTTACAGGCAGATTTTAATAATAATTACTATATAAAAGATATAGACAATATCTATATAGATACAGTCGAGGTCAAAAGTTTACATATGCCTTGCAGAATCTGCAAAATTTAAATAATTTAAAAAAAAAATAAATAAGAGTGATCATAAAAAATGCATTTTTTTTTTTATTTAGTACTGCCTTGAATAAGCTATTACACAGAATAGATGTTTACATATAGTCCACAAAACACAATAATAACTGAATTTACACAAATGAACCAGTTCAAAAGTTTACAACGCTTGATTCTTAATAACGTGTGTCGTTAAGTGGATGATCAATGACTGTTTTTTATGTTTCGTGATAGTTGTCCATGAGACTCTTGTTTGTCCTGATCAGTTAAACTGCCCACTGTTCTTCAGAAAAATCCTCCAGGTCCTGCACATTATTTGCTTTTCCAGCATGTTCTAAATATTTGACCCTTTTCCAACAGTGACTATACGATGTTCAGATCCTTCTTTTCACACTGAGGACAACTGACCAAAGTTGGGTGTAACACATTACATTTTAAATTGATGTAATTTGATTACAGTTACTGATGTCAATAAAATTACTTTACTTGCGTTACAAATTTATTGTTAAGAAAACAATATAAAGTAAAATGTATTTTTAAAATAAATCACATTTTGCCCTTAAGATTTTTTCTTTAGCACTGAATAATTCTCCACTTGAAGCGATTTGTCACTACGTAATTAAACGTCAGTAAAAGAAGACCGCCTGTAATTTTCAGTGAACGGTGGCAAGACCAATCAGACAGGGTTTACAGGAAAATACGTGGAAACACTCGTGTCTTATTGGCTGTCAGCTCTCAATTCTGCCAAACGCTAGCTCAGAGTCAGTGTGAGGAAAAATGGATATACACAGATTTTTTTTTTTTTTCCAACTAGTAAAGGGGAAACTGAAACAGTAATATTATCTGATGCTGAGCAGGAAAACAAGGTGTGTAAATGTCTATATGAGTTCCAGTTTATGTGAACATGATATGAGCAGAGCATAAGGAAAAATAATGTACTTTGCATGGCACTGTAGCAACTAAACTCATATATGATAGCTTAGTTGTGCCTCCCCTTGGTTAACAATACCAAATTAGCCTAGTTAGAAAAGTTTTATATTTTATCACTCTGGTAGTCCTACAAACAGTGACAACACCCGAGGCATGTTTTATGACAAATCCATCTTTTTCTGATCATGTCATACATTGATGGGTGCTAAAATTCCCGAAAGAACTATGAGTTTCACTTTATAGCATATTTTTGTAGGTTTGTAGGTCTGATTACGTTTTACATATATAAATCAGTAATGTAATCAAATTACGATTTTAAGTAGTAATTAGTAATCAGTAGTGGATTTACTTTTTTGAGGAACTTGCCCAACACTGCAACTAACTCATACACAACTATCACAAAAGGTGCAAACATTCACTGATGCTCAGGAAGGCAACATCATACATTCATATCAGTACTAAAAAGATATTTAAACTAAATAATAATGAGGTTATAATAATAGTTATTAATAACAATACAGGTTTGCCAGGGTATTTCTACCTAAATATTCAAAATACAGAGTGGCCTCTGGGCAAATAGAATAATTTAGCACCCATGGTGTGATTTTCTAAGCTGAAATTCACTTTATGAGGGCAAGTTAGTACAACTGAATGGCAAGTATTCAATTAGCATAAGACTGGTTTTGCTGAATACAAAATGTAGACAGACAGAATAAAGACAGAATAAAACCCATATTTTAATAAAGGTTTTTGAATTTATGTTTTAACTCAAAATTTATGTTTCTCAAAATTATGAATATAGCAATGTGGTTTCATACTAGATATTCACTGAAAATTTGCATGTCTGCCAGTAGCATTCAACAGCAGTCTGAAAAATGGTTTTCTTTACATTTATCTTATGAATAGTATGCATACTCATACCATTGATTTGTTATTTTGCTTTTACACTGTTTTTTTATTAATTACAAAATATTTAAACTCCAAGTGATTATCAGTTTTGTGTATAAGTCTATATCTGTACAGATGTCCAGAGACCTGATCTCAGATCAGCACTCATAACTCTGGCTTTATTTCAGGGCTTAGTTTGAGAACAGCAGGACGTTCCCTTTTCTCCATTCTCCATGAATAAACCATGTAGAAGTTTCTAATTATTTCATAAAACATCTCATTGATCTTTATTGAGCTATGGGTTTGTGTTGGCCCTCTTGAATGAACATGATGGCAGAGGAGGGGAAAAAAATCCCATTCTATTTTAATAATGTTATATAACAAAAATTATCTCACAGGGGACGCTTGGACTAAAACAAAGTCCTTTCAAGAGTTCACACATGCTAATGGAGTGTAAAACACATTGCTAAAATCTGACCATCACGGAAGGACATTTTTGTCATTTCTCCCAAATCCTGAACACACTCACATAAAAAGAACATTGGCACCAAGTAGTGCAAAGCCAGATATTGACAGCTTCCCATATGGTGTCTGTTTGAAGGAGAGAGAAAGGCAAGGGACTCAGCAATCAATAATACAAATCCATATACAAATATCTATTTACAGATCTACCACTTCAAAACACATCCCTTAGCACACCACATAAAAGACTTTCATTTTCATATCCCCTTTCATTCCTCTCTTAATGCTTCACACACCCTCTCCAATTGTCCTCTGTCATGAATCACATCAGACACCTCAGCATTTTTTTTGGGATGAGATTGTGCCTCATTACCAGCAATCCCAGTAACTACCCCTGCATTATAAGATCTTTATAGAAAATCCACCACTAAAGCCTCCAGTAGGGCTAATAAGAACCTGCTGCTGCATAAGAGGTGTGTGTCATTACCTTTATCACCACACAGATGCAGTCGTGAGGACGCACACACACAGAGCCCTGGCTGTAATGAACACGACTTGTTTCAGGCTCTAATTGCACGAAGGCAGGTTCTTAAGTATCAGTGCAACTTTTCAACCTCTTTTTTCCCACCTACCTAAACCAGAGGCCAATTAAAGTACAGCAGGATTAAACACATATATAGCCACATACAATACATACCAACACACACACACACACACACACACACACACACACACACACACACACACACACACACACACACACACACACAAATAGAAACAAAAATACTGATATAATCATGATTTAAGGATATAAAAGGAAGGAGGAAAGAACAAAGAAACAAAAGAAAATAAGCAAGAACCAAAAATGGAAAGAAACAAGAACGTAGGACATAAGACATATAATTTATGAAAGAACAAATAAGAGCAAAGAAAAAAAAAATACAAAAGGGAAAAAGCAAGAACCAAAAATGGAAAGAAAAAAGAAACTAGGAAAGAAGAGATATATTTAAGAAAGAAAGAAAGAAAGGAAGAAAGAAAGAAAGAAAGAAAGAAAGAAAGAAAGAAAGAAAGAAAGAAAGAAAGAAAGAAAGAAAGAAAGAAAGAAAGGTGATATTTTTAAAAAGAGGTAAAGAAAGAAAGAGAAAGAAATAAAATGGATATTTTTTTTTAAAAAAAGAAAAGAAAAGAAAGAATGCTAAGATAGAATGCAGGCACCAAGGCATTATGACTGGAATTATGGCAGCTTTGTTTGTAAAAGTGAGAATTGTATCATGGTGTTTCTGTGTCTATCTGAGGTTTCTCCAAACACAGACACACACACACACACACACACACACACACACACACACACACACACACACACACACACACACACACACACACGCTTATGAAGTGAAAGGAAGCACAAAATGTGAGCCTCTTTTATCAGATCCATTACAGCAGAGCTCCTGAATTACTGCACACACATTATCAGTCTCAGAAATGTAAATCCGACTCGTTTGACTCGACTCGTCCCCACAATTACCCCAAAACCAGAGAGCTCATTCATGCAGACGTATATTTTTACATGTGTGCTTAATGACGTGAGAGTGGAGGCCATCAGTCCCTGAGGAATAAACCAGTCTTTGTTCTTTTATTAATGATTCACCACTCCTGAGATCCGTCCAATCATTACGCTTCAAAAAATTATTATGACTCTGATCAAATTAGGCAGGAAAAGCATGCTTGTTTTCCCAGACTCCTCACTCATCCACCGTGAATCATCATTAGCATCAAACATGTAAGTGCTTCTCGGAAAATAAAGAAATATTTTAATTTTGACTTTGACTTCAGACATTTGGTGGTGTGGTAGAGTGGTCTCACCTCAGACTAGTACACTATTGAAAGAAAGAAAGAAAGAAAGAAAGAAAGAAAGAAAGAAAGAAAGAAAGAAACAAACAAACAAACAAACAAACAAACAAAAAGAAAGAAAATGTATTATATATTGATTTATTAAAGAAAGAAAGAAAGAAAAACATAAAATAAAGAAAATGTACGTTATATTGGTTTATTAAAGAAACAAGCAAACCAACAAACAAAACAGAAAGAAAGAAATGATCAAATTAAAGAAAGAAAAAAATCAAGAAACAAAAAGAAAGAAACAAACAAACAAACTAAAGGAAATAAAGAAAGAAAGAAAAAATAAAGAAACAAATGCTTTTGGTTTGACTCATTCAAAGTGGGAGGTGCTAGAACATGTCTGACTCCTCCCCTTTGTGCTACTTGTGGATATAAGTTTGGCTGATTATATCCGCTATAACATAAATGATAACAGGAACTTTACATTGAACTTTACAGAATGTTAAATGTAACTATAAATGATGTTAAATGATATTTATGAAAACCTAATGCTTCACATATAGCCTGATGGAATACTCCAGGTTTATGGCATATTTATCATATCTTCCTCTCCCACCCTTAGCTACTTATTAGGCAAGAGAAAAGATCGATATAATTGATTGTCTATAAATGAATTAAAGCGAGCTGCCATCAATAAGACGGGTGAGAGATTTAATGTACAGTAAAGGTTTGAATAGGGAGGTGCTGTTACACATGAAATAAAAAAACAAAAACATGCAGCTATTGTTCACACTCTCTTGGATTTTCAGTTATTAATTATGGAAGTACATTTATTTTTAAAATTTAAAATCTACATTATTTAAGGAATAAACCAAGACATGGTGTTATTATATGGAAATATGCAGTTAATAAGACAAAAGGATTCAGCATGTCATGTCACCAAAAACCGCAAGACTTTTTTGTGTCAGAAAATGGAAACAAAGCTCTGACACTGGAGACTCATTCCTTAAATCCCAAATAAATGTCAGAAAACTTATATCGAACATTATATTGAAACCATATCAAACAATTACTCACTGCATCCCTCTATAAATGATAACAAATTGATAAAAAGATGTGATTTGCCAGACAGGTGGCACTATTGTCAGAGCTGCTGTTATAGAGAATGAATCAACACCTTCTGACCAATCAGATTTGAGGATTCAGTGGTGCAGTGGTATATGTTTATTTAGCATAAGCATACATAAAAGTAACTAACTTAGACAGGCCAGAAGGGGTATTCAGAAAAGGCGGCATCAGTGTGTGTGTGTGTGTGTGTGTGTGTGTGTGTGTGTGTGTGTAACTTGCTTGATCTGGCCCCCTGGTGATGAGATGTTCTCAGTCTAGTAGCTTTAGGGAGAAAGCAGATTGAAATTATTTGGCTTGTTCCTAAGGCATACACTGCTGGAAATAAACACAGGACAACCACTTCATAGTCGTGGGACAGTTTTTATTTTTATTTTGTCATAGTAGCTCATGGGTTAACATTCATCGCTAATAACTGGAAGGATGTGAGCTCAAGTCATAAGAATTCCAAAGAAATATTGGAGGCTCTTGAAGTCCCCCAAAATTTGAAGGCCATAATTATTTTCCTCACATTGGATGACAAATTGTTCTATTAGACAACTGAAAAAAGACACCGAAGCACCTAGCCTTGTCAAGAAACCCAAATTTTATAAATATTTAAATTGCCCCCCCCCCCCCCCCCCCCCCCCAACCTTACACAAGCCCACCCCCTTCCCTTGATAAACCTTATACTGTATATGGTTTCATTACTCTGTAATTTCCTTGGCATACATTTCCATATATTTGCATATTTGCATATGATTGGCTGTTCTATTTTATGATGCAATAACACTTACTTGTCACAGGCTCAATATTAACTACTTAATATTAAATTCAACTTGTATTTATCTTGAAAAATATAGAAAATGTTCACACTTTGCCTAAATACGTTGGTATTAAAATATGTTTAAGGTGGCTTTCCCACTAAAAGGGAATATAATAACATTTCTACAAGTCTCTAAAATCGTTTCCTTTATAGTGTTTCTAGAATGTTCCATTCCTGGGAATATTCTTCAGAAATCACACATTTAAAGACTTGAAAATTGAGTAAACAGTTGAGATTTTTTTAGCATTGGCTAGCAAATGTTTAAAATGTGGCTAGCATCCTTGCTAAAGGCAAGGTACATGATTGTCCTTGATATTTAAGATGTATTATTTTTCAATAATTCTTTCATTCTATAATTTCTTTAATAGTGATAATGACCTCATCAGTCAAGATCACAAAATCACTGAAAATACAGTACTTGTAATTTCTTCCCACAATCTTTGGGAAAATTCAGCTATTTGGATGCAACTTATTGGTGAACATGTGACTTGTGAAACAACCCATCTATTTGAACATGTTCACATAACATGGTTGAGTAAATGAATTAAAATGTACATTTTTCATCACCTATAATGAATGATTCATGGAAAAGCATGTTTCAAAGATGTTAAATGGTTTCACATATTAATGATTTTAATGATTATAATTCAACTCCAATTCAATTAATTCAACTGCAATTCTACTACAGACCCGAGTGCAGTGAACTTTATGTACAATTATACACGGGTCATCTCTGGACAATATGCTGCCCATCTGTTGTCATCTGCTCTCGCTCCCATTCGGCATGGCCTAGAGCCCAAAGCAGGTCACATGTTGTGTCTTTCAGCCATATTTAGGTCAGGCTTTTCTTTTTTGGACATGTCCATGCTTGAAGCTCTGTGTTCAGAAGTAATGCTACACCTGCAAGGCTGGTTTTTGTTTCCACAAGGGGATGATGAAAGGAAGAAAGGAGGGCGGGAGGGAGGAAGGGTTTAGGAGAAGTGAGGATGATATGGAAAAGGACAGGATGGGGGTCGAATTATATACGTATCCACTGCCAGTAGGAGCTTTGCTGTCAAAAGAGATCAGAGGGTGCCACGATTTAATGATGAAGGAGGAAGTATATATATATATATATATATATATATATATATATATATATATATATATATATATATATATATATATAACACGCGGCATCATTTGCACCTTTCCCACTGGCGATAATGAGAATATTAATCCGGCATTAGAGCTTTTAATGACATGATCACTGCACACATACGAAAGGCATGAGACAAGATCAGACAGATATTAGATCTACACCACGGTGCACATTAACGTCGCTCTGTTCTTGACAGAAATGGTGACATGCAAAATGATAAAATTCACACAATGGCTAAAAATATCGATTGTTTTATAATGCAGGTTATGACTCCTAAGACCCGAAACAGCTACGACCCCATTATGTCCTGTTATGATCCCATGAACGAGGCCCCCTCGCTAATTTTCTTTCATAGTAGATTAATGTGCATTAAGATCATACAATAAAGCATCTTAATTAGACTTGGTCATAAAAGGGTCTAATTTTATAACTCCGGGCTATTTTCTGTGAAACAAGCCTCAGGGCTTTGCAGAGTTTCAGGCAGTGTTTCACCTGACATGGATCTGAATTCATAAAAATAACTGCATTTTAATGGTTATTAGTCAGGGGTGAAATAATACACTTTGGTCATGATTTAATTCATTTTATTGATACTGGCTTCAAGATTTCGATTCAGCTCTCAAAATATTTTCAACAAAATGTGCATGAAGATAAAGGATGACTGAAAAGACTGTTAATTTATTTCTGAATCATAAACAATGTGTATTTTTGTCTTTATAAAACAAAACAAATCAAAAATTGCTATGAACAGAAACAAAATGCACTACATGTTCACCATATCTTAAAAAAGTAAATAAATACATTTACAAATTTTCACCCAATTTTTTATTGAATATACAAAGTGATTGCCTGAAACATAATGAGCTTGGTAATTGAAATTGAGCTCCAAAGTCAGCTAAAATGACCGTTATTATTATTTACATGCCAAGACTTAAATTTGTGGTCACATGATCACATGAGAAATGAGAGGTCAAATATGAGAGCATGGTCCATCTCAGTTGCTGTGCCTAATTGATTGGCTGTAGCTGATGAAGAAAGGTCACACTCCATCTGCAGATGTGTATGTGTGTGTGTGTGTGTGTGTGTGTGTGTGTGTGTGTACACAGGATGTACACTGTGTGAAAAAACACATTAAGAGTGTGAAATGGAGGTTTGACTACTTGGTCAGTGTAAGTTATGACATCATGTGGTTGTGATATACTATATTAGTACAAACTAGGGGTTGTATAGACTAGTCTACTAAAACATTCACTACTTATGTTTAAATGGAACATATTAATTTCATATTGTATAAAGTGTAGAGGTGTACACAGATCTGTTTTATTAATTTCACTTCAGCAGAAATTCCTTGCACAGATTTTGTCCTTCAAAGCTATATAAAATGTAATACAATCTATGTGTTGAGGCAGAATGAATTCCATCATGACCAGCACTGTGTGAAAGTTTGTATTCACAGGTTGCACGTCACTATGCAGTCTGACTGAGCTAGTGTAGAATGTATGGCAGCTCACAGAAGTTGAGCCAGATTTGTTTTCAGAGGCTGGAATTGAACCGGCTGTAGATATCACTTCCTGCATCGAAGAAAGATCAGGCATTGAGCAACAAAGAGGGATCTGTGGACTGACATGAGCTTCCATGCTGCGCATTCTCAGTTTCAGAATCAATTATTTCAGCTGTATTATGCTAGAAGATTGATTAATTGATAATATGATTGATTGATTCATTGATTGACTTACTGTATATATTGTTGTTATCGTTATTTATATTCTAACCAAAAAAGCATTGTAGTTGGAACTTTTCTACTAGTTAACTCCTTTTTTGAATTACTGATAGACATAACAAGTAAACATGAATAGTCATACACTCATCAAATACTCTCAGCAATACAGAGCAAATCTGGGTTCTTCAGTCGTGATTGGTTGTGAAATGTTTTCCTAAGAGTTTAGGTTTTTTCCAGAGTTGTCCAGACTTCTGAAACCCTCAAAGAGCACCTAAACCACTGTTGCATACCATTAATAAGTACAAGGTATTAGGAAAGTTCGGCTCCTTTTTTTATGCCTCTTTCCTTTTTGAAGTCTTCTCCTCTCATAGTGTATTCAGATAGCCAGGTTTGTTTAGGGATTACACTCCTATCTTTGATCATGTTTAATTAGCCAGGCTCTATCACCTATAGCTCATTAGAACAAGCAGGTTATGTGTGTTAATCTCGGATTGATAGTGAGGAGAGAGCGAGCGGACTGGGACTTCGCTCAGTGCTGAGGAAGGTGTGTTGATAAAGGCCTCCGGTGCAGATCGATACCCATCCCTCCTCCTGTCTATGCAGGATCAAGAGTTTGATTCACAAAGGCTCTTTCTGCATAAAGAGGCAAACAGACGTTCACAGGAAGCTCCCCAGCTCTGTGTAGACTCTGAGTCCACTTGTCTCTCATTCCACCTTCATACTTCACACTTTCTCAACACTACTACATGTGAAACAAATCACATAATTAAATCATATGAAAAGTTACAGAGGTTAGGTTTAGGTGTGGGGTTACACTTTGAAGCTTTCCTTACAGTCTCATTTGTATGAATCTGAACAACTTCAGACATGAGGTTTGACTTTCAACATGCCATGTAAATACCATATAAATCTTTTCACATATATAAAGTAGCCTGATTGAGGTGTTTGATTGTTCTTCTATGTCTTTCTTTCTTTCTTTCTTTCTTACTTTCTACCATTTTTATTTCCTATTTTTGTTCCCAGATTTTATTCAGTTTTCATTTTTGTCTATCACATATTCATTTTTGTGATAATTTTCTTATTTTCATAACATCATTCTTTCTTTCTCTCTTTCTTATCATTTCTTTAAATTTTTTGTTTCCAAATTTCATTTCATTTACTGCATGATGTGAAAAAAATAAAAGTAAAACTAATCTCTTATCTTAACCTGTAGAAAAAACTAACATTCTGTCATTAAATGTATATAAAGACATTATGAAGAAAAATAAAGCTTGGAAGGAAATAGCAGAAATCATTGGTTCCTCTAGTGAGCGTACCAACAAAGTTCGCATGAACCCTAGCACGTAATATATAAATCAAGCCATCACATTTTTCACACTGAGCAGTGCATCATTTAATTTCTTGGCTATTACCCTTCATTGCACTGGTGTCCACTCCATTTTACCTTGACGTTAGAAATATGATGCTTTTGGAAAACTTCTATATCTGATGCTTTTTGAAAACTTTATTATCATGACTGTTAGCATGAAAGAAACTCCAAGACCTTTACATCTCTTTTCTAAATGCACTGAACAAAGCAACAGAGCGAGGAAACACACAGGAAATGTGAGGCGAGGAAAAAAGTCACTTTAACTCTGACTCGCCACACGTTTGCTGATGACCCTTTTAGCGAGTAATTTTCCCTGGATTAGAAAAACAATCAGTCCAATCATGAGGGGATAGAACTGGTTTTAGCAGAAATCTCTTCAGAAGTTATTGGGTGTTGAGGGAAGGGGGAGGGAGTTGGATATATTTCCGTTCACAATAATTCATTTATGTCTTCAAAACTGTTTGAGAAAACAGAGTTACTGTGCCTTTGTTGTCTTAAAAAAAAGCTTATCCTCTTTCTATGAAGAAAGCCAATAAGAACAGATTATGAAAAGCCACAAAGGGTCCAAGTGTTAAAAAAAAATGAATGGCAGCGCTGATAAAGTTGAGCAAACGAAGTAATTGACCTGCACTGGAGATTAATGTGAAACAAGGTGGCGGGTGCTTCAGAGCTAATGAATATTCTTCAAAAGGCTGGGCGAGAGGAGATGGGTCCGCTTGATGTGCCTGACATTGAAAGTTTTTAGTGTGAAACTGGATAAATTCTGTCGCTCGTCATTTGTATGCAAATTTCCTGTTACACAAATTAACCCTTGAACCTGGTGTCACTCCTCATATGGTCAAATCTGCACCCCTCCTTCCTTTACTACCGCCTGGCTCTCTCCACCATGCCATGCTGCTGCATCCCTCTCTCCGAATCTTCTTCTTTAAAGACACCAAAGTCAAAATGCTTCCTTTTATTTACCTCGGAGAATAAAAGCCAGGCGGTTGATAGCAGAATAGGGACGTGAACGAACTCAAAGATACACAAAGAAGAAGAAAACAAGCCCAAAAAATAGGATTTCTCAATGGACCACAAAGACAGAAAGGCTCAACGTGGAAGCGTAGCACCTCAGCCTTAATCGAGCTGCGCAGATTTAAGGTGAACCTCCAGGACAATGTGGAAATCCTGTTACTGCTCTCAAGCGAGGAGCACACCAAAGCAACGCACTAAGACCTGAGACTCATCACCTAAACTAATAACATTCATACACTTTGAATACCAAAGCAGAAAGGAAAGGACCTGCAGTGTGTAGCAGTTTGTGATTTCATGATTGTAGAAAAAAAAGTTACAGTCCTGATGAAGGAAGGCTTAAATAGCATTTAAACCTTTAATTTATTATTACAGGATTTCTTAACATTCCAATGGCAAAAATCTCGATAAAATGGTAATGCATCACCACCTAACATTACCTAATTTGAGTTTGCATTTGGACTTAATAATATAATGTCTCACTTAGCCTAACACTAGCTAGCTTGTAGTATGACCTAATACTTTTCTATATGTACGTTGCAATCAAAATTATTCAACCCCCATTGCAAATCAGGTTTATTTTCAAAATTTACAGACTTTCAGCTGTTTGTAATGAAAAAATCAAACAAAAGCAATTGAAATAGTTCAACACAACGAATGCTTCAAATGGTTTCCCCAAATTCAAATTTAAATGGAGCTTATAATGACTTCTCCAGTCCAAAAAATTCTTCAACCCCTTCATGGCAAGCGTCTTTAATAGAGCACCCTTTTGCTGCTATGACCTGCTGCAAATGAGATTCATAGCCAGACACCATCTTATGGCAGCATTCCTGAGGAATCTTTGCCCATTCCTCATGATCAATGGCCTCCAGATCAGAAATATTATTGGGTTTGCATGCTGCAGCTGCCTTCTTCAAACCCCACCAGTTTGAAGACCTCTTCTGCAACCAAACCTTGATGGAATTTGAGCTATGCTTGGGATCATTGTCCTGTTGGAAGGTACAATGACGCCCAAGCTTCAGCTTCCTCACATCTTCCTCTTCATCTTGCCTTCCACACGCTGCAGGTTTCCAGTACCAGAGGATGCAAAGCAGCCCCAGAGCATCATCAAGCCACCACCATGCTTGACTGTGGACAGAGTGTTCTTTCTTCATTCTTCTTCCTCCAGACACACTGCTGATCCATCATGCCCAAAAGTTCCAGTATTGTTTCATCGTGCCACAGAACAGAAACCCAAAACTTTTGTGGCTTATTTATATGATTTTGAGCCAACTTTTTTTGCTTTTGGGTCAGTAGTGGTGTATGTCTTGGAGTTCTGGCATGGAAACCCTATTGTGCTCACTGAAACCCCAGTGTCTGTTGCTACCAAGACTTTATTCAAGTCTTTTGCAGTCACTCAAGGGCTTTTCACAACCTGCCTTCTCAGAAATCTGGTTGCAGCCTTTGATATCTTCCTTTTTCTGCCCCATCCAGGTAGTGTGCACTCAACAAATCCCTAGCCAGTTCAGGTATTTAATTTGTTCCATCTTAAGCACACCTGGTGCAAATAATGAAGCCCTTGATTAGTTGCACCATGTGTGCTTGAGACAGCACCTGGTTTGCATATTTGTGCTGTTGTGATTGATTCTATTCAGGGGGTTGAATAACTTTGAGACTGGAAAAGTTATTATAAGTTGCATTTTCAGTTGAATTTGAGGAAACCATTTGAAGCATTCATTGTGTTGAACTATTTCAGTTGCTTTTGTTTGATTTGTTCATTGCAAATAGATTTGTAATGGGGGTTGAATAATTTGGATTGCAACTGTACTTGTCTATATTATAAACATACAGCATATCAATGCTGTATATTCATTTAATCTGATTGGTCAGAAATAAATTTATAAGCAACTACACATGTTAGCAAATTGTTCCAGTGCTGTCATTGATTATTTTCCTATAACAGCATGCCCCAGCATATAAAGAAAAATGCACAGTGTGATGTGCTGTTATAAAAAATAATCAACTACAGGGTTGTGTGATGCCACCCAATGTGAAGCAAAGTTACTGTTATCACCATGGGGGTGGTTTATTTTCCAAAACAGCATGTGCTTCCATCCATCCACCCCTCCATCTTCTATACCGCTTATCCTTTTCAGGGTCACAGGGAACCTGGAGCCTATCCCAGGGAGCATCAGGCACAAGGCAGGGTACACCCTGGACAGGGGGCCAATCCATCGAAGGGCACACTCACATACACATTCACACACCCATTCATACACTACGGACACTTTAGATATGCCAATCAGTCTAACATGCATGTCTTTGGACTGGGGGAGGAAACCAGAGTACCCAGAGGAAACCCCCACAGCACTGCATGTCTTTGGACTGGGGGAGGAAAGCAGAGTACCCATAGAAAACCCCCACAGCACAGGGAGAACATGCAAACTCTGCACACACAGGGCCACGGTGGGAATCAAACCACCGACCCTGGAGGTGTGAGACGAACGTACTAACCACTAAGCCACCGTGCGCCACCAGCATGTGCTTAAATGTGTTTTATTCCTCTTATAGCACATTTGCCTCGCATCTCTGGGGTTGGGGGCTTTAATCCCACCTCTGCGTGTGCAGCGTTTGCATGTTCTCCCATGCTTCAGGGGTTTCCTCTGGTTTCCTCCCCCAGTCCAAAGACATGCGTTGTAGGTTGATTACCATTTTAGAATTGTCCATAGTGCATATTAATGTGTGTGTGTGTGTGTGTGTGTGACTGTGCTCTGCGATGTATTGGCACCCTGTCCAGGGTGTACCCAGCATACATATATATATATGCATACATCCATTTTCTATACTGTTTATCCATCAGGGTCACAGGGAGTCTATAGCCTATCCCAGGAAGCATATATATATATATATATATATGTATATATATATATATATATATATATATATATATATATATATATATATATATTGTCAAAAGCCTTATTATATAAACTGAAATAAAAAGTTAATATGAAGTTTGTTTAGTGTCTAATTGCACCAGGTTGTTCTTTCTTGCTGTTTGAACCTGAGACCCACCAGCGTGATGGCAAGTGCTTTTGGAGTGAAATGGGTTTAGACAAACATACAAAGCAGACACACAAGCAGTGGCCACCAGCTCCTTTGGCTGTAAGTTTCCTTCAAAGGTTCCCCTCAGGATACACTGTATGCGAATATAATCCAACCAGCTTTGAAGTGAAGACTCCAAACGTCTTTTGGCTCGCATGCTGCAAGTGGCATCTGAGTGCTTTGGGTTATTGGAGGAGAAAAGAGGCTTGAGTGTGGAGGGAAGTGAAGAGAAAAACACACCGGCACCTGCCAGATACACGCTGCTTCATCTACCCATAAAAAAGCCTCCTGTCTTTCTCGCTTTTTTGCATTTTAATCTCTCAATTATGACTCTAGGTGATCACATATGAAACCACGTCCATGACCTCTGGCACTTGCATACATTTGAATGAAAAGAAGGAATGATTTTTTTTCTTATTCACGTGACCTCTCATGCCTCTGTTTTTGGAGCGACAGCATTAAAAGAGGACCCCACTCCAAAAGACAAGAGTGTACTTTACAAATACTGGGAGAGAAAGGGAAAAAAAATGAGAAGAAAACATGCCATTATTTACTCGATGTACCAACTTCTTGAGAACGCAGTGCGATGTGGATCAATAGTGTGTCAGTTCTAATGAGGACTTGAAGATGCTAGCCACCCCCTCCTCCACCTCTCCTCCAGTCAAGGGTCAAATTTTAATCACTGGCTCTCTAGATGAGCATCTCCAACTGAGAGGTGGAGGGGAAAAAACAAAGAGACAGAGAAAGGGAGATAGATAGAGGGAGACTCTCCGCCAGAGCAGAGATTTTGAGAGGTTGGGAAATCAGACCGGAGCAGTTGGCACTAGCCTGAAGTTGCAATTGAAGATATGATTGGACAGTGTGTGTGTCAGAGTCAAGTGGGAGAGACTAGAGAGGAGAGATGCCACATTGCCATATGGCACAATCGCTTAGGAGTGCAATTTAAAAGCCTCAGGTAGATTCACACACACACACACACACACACACACACACACACACACACACACACACACACACACACACACACACACACACACACACACACACACACAACGTACACACTTCTGAACTTCTGGCTTAGGATCTGTTGCGCTCGCTCTCCTTGGCTCTCTCATGTTTTGCGATAAAACGTTTTAGGGTTGTGATGCCGAGGCAGGGAGATCCATTAGAGTAGCTGGGAGGCCGCCGTTTATGGTTGTTGGTATAAATTTTAGAAGAGAGATGTTATATGAGGTGGAGAGCACCAGAGATGGTGGTGAGAGTTTATTGAGTCGTTAGTTCAAGGCCTGAACATGGCCGGTTGCTGAACAGACGCATGTTGTACTTTGCTGGTCACTAGTAAGCATTCCTGAGTTTATTTTTGGCAAAATACCTTTTATTTAGGTACACCAAAATGTATCACATAACAAAGTATTTTCTCCCCTATTTGGTAATTTGCCCATTCCAGCACCTTTAACACAGTACAGGAAAGCATTATCTGCCCTCTTCCACATCAGCACACATACACTAATGATTGGTTACTGTTGCTATGATTGACAGGGGAAAAGGAGTAATGTCACCCCTCACACCCCAGAGATCACAGATAATTTTGCTATCCAGGACTCCCAGCAATGGAGATTTATGGCATCACTGAGATCTCATTGGCAACTTGTGATCTCCTGATGATAGGGTAAGTGCTTTTCTGTTGTCCCATTCAGGAACCATGTTGAGTTTCTTGAGCTGGTTCAGGAGTTGTAGCTGAATCAGGGATGAACAAATCACTAGCCTGGAGACCAGGGACAAGCCAATTTCTTGTATAAGCTATTTTATTTTATTTTATTAGGGTAGCAATGTGTTACCTCAAGGGTGGGTGCCATGGTGGATCGTCCTTGGTCCCAGGGTCCCTGGTTTGATTCTGATCTCAGGCTTCTATTTGTGTGTCTCTGTGCATGTTCTCCCAGTGTTGTATTGGGATTCATTTGAGTTCTCTGGTTTCTTTCATTCCAAAATCATGCTGGTAGGTGAATTGGCTGGTTTATATTGCCCTTAGCTGTCAACAACTATGTGAATAATGCCCTGTGATGGACTGGCATCCCATTGAGTGTGTATTCCCGCCTCACAACAAGTATTCCTGGGATACGCTCTGGATCCACCATGACCCTGACCTCAGGATGAAGTTGTAAAATATGCACAATTCCTCGAATTTAGCTCTTTAGCCTCAGACTGTGTCTAATCTAAAATGTAATAAATAAATACCAAATATATTCATAATGCTCAGAAAGCAAAAATTTATATGTAAGAGCAATACAAAGAAAAACAAAGAAAGAAAGAACAGGAAAAGCAGTGAGAATTAAATTCTGTGACAGAAAGACAGGTGGAAAACCACTCGGGATGAAAAAGGAGAGAAAAGAAGAAAGTGAGGGGAAAGTGGGAGAAAGAGTGAATTACTCAGAGGAAAGTGTGGAAGAGAGACTGGGAAAGTGAAAGGTTGACTGAGAGTTGGGAGAGAAGATAGGAAGTGGAGTATCATAGCGCTCATTTGGCGGCATGGCACATGAGCGCTTGCTGCATTTGTAAATGAGCCATCTGTGTTAGTGCAGGAGGGCGGGCTCAATCAGCCATGAGTGCCACTGCTATTAACATCAACACTGTCACAAGCAGACCATGCGACCAACACACACTCACACACTCACAATTCATCAAGGATGCCACTGAATTTAAATGTATTGTATCAGTATAAGGACATTGCTGATTTGTCATGTTTCCATGTAGCCTTATTGCTCAGTTTAATAATAGTTCAGAACAAAAAAAATACTTAGATATCTGATTGCTGAGCTGTGCTTCCAGAGCTTTCTGATATCCCTGTTACTCTAAAGAACTCAGTTTCATATCTGCTTTAATTTTGTGTTAATGATCTTAATGCTCCTCCTAAGGGCAGTGCATAGGTGTAGTGTTACTAAGAGATGCGAGGATGGGGACATGCACTAAAATCACATATTATTTTAATATTAATATTATTAAATTAGAACAGAGACTTTTATTTCACCTTATTACTCTCAGATTCAAATGGCACAAATGTGCATGCTCTCACTGAAATATTATTTGCAAATATAACCCTCCTAAAGGTTCATGTTTGGAGGGAAAAAAGGGTTTACTATTGTTAGCATTGCTTTCGGTAATAATATTAAAAGTAAAGACCAGGTAGCAAACCATCAAATATTTTTCACCTTTTTTTTTTTTGTTGAAAACCTTTTGAAAGTAAATGTAAAAATAAATAAATAAATAAATAATAAAATATTGAAAAAAATCAACATTAAAATAAATTTAAAATAATTAAACATGCCAATTTGCTTATTAAAAAATGTCATTATTTCATTTATTTATTAATGTATTTGTTTGTTTGTTTTTATCTATTTATTTGTTATTTGTACATGTTTTACATTATTTTACATTATTTTTTAAAAATCTATCACACACCCACCTCATCTACCACTTGGTTGATTGATTGATTAATTGATTGATTGGTTGATTGATTTTAATTTCTTGGGGTGAATTAAAACCTTTTTTACATGTACAAAAAGTTTTGACTAGCTTTGAGACCTATGAACAGCCTGTAAAAACCTTTCATTATATGGAAATGAGCCATTAAAAAAGAAAAACAACAACAACAACAAAAAAAAAAAAACAGACAGTTAAAATAATATCAGTAACCAAGGAAATCTTACTTCAGTGTGGATCAATCAGCTAAGAAAATTTAAATCCAGGGTTATAACAGTGTGTGTGTGTGTGTGTGTGTGTGTGTGTGTGTGTGTGTGTGTGTGTGTGTGTGTGTATACATATATATATATATATATATATATATATATATATATATAGAGAGAGAGAGAGAGAGAGAGAGAGTCAACAATGTGTGTGTGTGTGTGTGTGTGTGTGTGTGTGTGTGTATAAATATATATATATATATATATATATATATATATATATATATATATATATATATATATATATATATGTGTGTGGGTATACATATATATATATATATATATATATATATATATATATATATATATATATATATACACACACACACAAACACACACACACACACACACACAAAGTACAACGACAAAATCTTAATAAACAGAGCAGCAAAAGATAAAGTGTGTGCCAAATGTTCAAATATGAATGCGAATGGGTTATAACTGAAGGTTTCCATAATATATTAATATAATAGTTACATCTACTGTATCATAGTTTAACATGTTTTATACCACAGCGATGCTGAATTCTCAATTCTGATTGGTCAGAAGATGATTTTTTTTTTGCTTGTTTTTTTTCTAGAACAGTACCTGTGATGGTAGTGTCACTTATGTTACATTTTACAATGTTGTAAAAACAGGAACTACATTGTAATTGACATTCCACAACAATAAATGTTAAATAAATGAATTAATGTCTAATAAAATATTTCGGAATGTGCAGTTATTGGAAAATAATCAACTTGAGGGTGGTAGTTCTACAACAGTATACCCCATCATGCTTATTCTTTACATAATGTATAGCACCATAACATACAGTATACCATAATGTACTTTATGAAAATTCTAAATCAATATGAATGCTATAGAAAATTATTTAAAGCTGCAGTAGTAGTAAGCAGACCGGAGGGCTTTCTTTTGAACACCTAAATGGACAGCGTCATGAGGATTTAGGAACTGGAAGGCTTTGACTTTAGCTGCAGAAAGGCCTGGGTGAGCTAAGCAGCTTCCAGGCAAGGTGTTTGTGTGTGTGTTCTGTCGGAAACAGATGGGAAGGCCTGACCAGGGAACGCCGAAATTCCGGTCAGGAGAAGGTGATAGCGGAGCATGAGTGCCAGCCAGTATGTCCGGAACACCTTATGGGGAAAGGCACATGGGGGAACAGGCAGTGTGTGTGTGTGTGTGTGTGTGTGTGCGTGTGTGTGTGTGTGTGTGTGTGTGTGTGTGTGTGTGTGTGTGTGTGTGTGTATGTATGTGTGTGTGTGTGTGTGTGTGTGTGTGTGGTGGTACTGTATGTGTGTAGGGGGGGGAAGACCAGTGAGATTTCTAGCACTTAAGCATGCATATCAAGAGTCAAAAGTCGCGTGTGTGTGTGTGTGTGTGTGTGTGTAAGCACAATCTGTGCCAAGCCTGGTGTGTGCAAGAGATTGTGGGTGAGGAAGAGCGCTACAGGGGTCACGCCAAACTCGAATCCTCCAGATATCCACACCGCACTCGCTCGGATGTACAGGTCACGGAGATGTGAGAAAACAACGTGTGAGTTTCAGAGCTGTGCCTGACTGCAAGGAAGTGGAGGAAGTGAGAGAGTTAGAAAGAGAGAGAGTGAGTGTGTGTGTGTGTGAGAGAGAGAGAGAGAGAGAGAGAGAGAGAGAGAGAGAGAGAGAAAGAGAGATAGTCTGATGGGTCTGATGAAGCTGGCACTAATCCAAGTTTATCAGAGTTGCATTGCTTAAGAAACTTGCATTCGCCTTCAAGTGATTTGGCAGCTTTTACGAAAACTAGCCAAAATGCAAGATGAGAGTCCAAGTTCCAAGTTTTTTTGTGTTTTTTTTTTTTTTTTTCTAATAAAAACAGAGAAACTGAGAATGAGCATATTTAATCATGCCAGCCCATGTGGTCAGAGACGAAGTGAAATATTTGGAATTTTACATTTCCACATATGTTTGATCTTAGAATTGGACAATCTGTCCTTATGCTCAGTGAAAATTGGATATTATTTAGCTAATCAAGCACAACGCGTTTCTTGTTACAAAACTTAACATTCCTGTAGAATTGTGAAAAGTATATCCAAGATATGTATGTGCCAATAAACTATTTACCTAAAAACACTCACTCTCCTCGATTCTGGTATTAAAACGTTCATTCTACTAGGTTATTGTTTCTATAGTAATAACTTACACAAAAAAAATGTGTGAGAGATGCAAAGCAAAAATATTTATAAAAATGTGTGTAACTGTTGATATGCTGATGTTTTCAGTTTGTTTAGCATTTCTGTAGGTGGTCTCCAGTGTCAGCTTTACATAATTCTGAGGTAAATTTGCAAATTTTTATGTTTTCCACCATGATTTTGGTTTTGAGAATGGAAAAAAGAAATGGCTAGTGAGGGAAAGACTGTTTACAGCCGCTAGACTCTAAGTAATAACAGGAACTAACTTGCTTTGTGGACTTTCCGCAACATTAAATGTGTTACTAAATATACTTATAAATCTTAGTATGACAAATAATATCACAAATTATCATTACATCATGCCCAAAATGCATGGAGCCTATATATATATATATATATATATATATATATATATATATATATATATATATATATATATATATACACACATATATGTTGTTTGTGTGAGCACTAGTTCGCTTTGACGGCAGCCATGCTTGTGTCTACCCACAATTCCTAATTAAAGATTAGGAGGAAACAAAAGCAGCTCTACAGTCTCCATGTGTCAGGTGACACGGGACACAAGCAGGAACAAAGAGAACCTGTTCATGCTCCTTCTCTCTCTCTCTCTCTCTCTCTCTCTCTCTATTGTGTGTATGAAATGTAAAATGTATTAGACAGTGGCAGTGGGTAGGCACACCCGAGGCTAAACACACACACACACACATGTGAATGGTGTGGGAGGACAAATCAAGCCTGCACACACTGCCAGCCTCATAACCTTACATCTATTAATATCACACATCTCCCATTTACACACACACTTCCAAACACGGCTACCTACTGCACCGTGTTAACGATCGCTGACAGCTACATGTGTAAAAGTATTGCACTCGATTTGACCTGACCTCCATGCCGATTTGACATCTAATCACTGCTCTTTTGTTCTCCTGTGCTCCTTTCTTTTATTTTCCTGCCCTCCTTTCAACACGAATAAAAAAAAAGGCCTGGTAGAAGCGAGGAGCAGGAGAGCATGGGTGCAGGAAGTAACAAAGAGAAGACACAAAGAAAACAGGAGCGAGAAAATGGTGGAAAAATGCTACACATGCCACGTGGCATGCTGCCGTCGAATGCCTCCCTCTGTTCTGCCAAGATCCTGGCCAAGTGCTAATGAACATAGTTGCTGAAGGCCAGCGCTGGGCAAGGTGGCGTCAGAGCACGAGGGCCTCAACCACCAGCCATAACAACACACCTTCACCTCGTAATTAGCTCAGCCGAACCAGGAAAGAGCATAAACAAGAACAATTAATTCTGACAGCTGATTATAACATTTTGTCCAACATTTCACTCAGAAAACAACTTGTCATATCTACATAACTATGAATAAATCCATTATCCATATATATATCTGTCAGATATCCACAATTGTTACGTGACTGTGCTCAAAAATATTGCTGCAATTAGAACATTAAGAGTGAAACTGATACTAATATTGGCAATCCCCCTTCAGTTAGTCATATCCTACACCTCAGCACGAAATTCCTCGTTGTAATTTACTTTCTCGACTTAAATTACCTCGTCGGAGTGTTTCCATTTAATTTTTTTAATTATAATTACACAACCCCATTAGTCCGCTCCAATGGAAGGGGAGTGAGAGAGCTGATGATGTTAATGGTAAATAAATTGTAAATCATTAGTTGATTGCTGGGGGTGACACACTCGGCATTGTGCTCTAATTGGTGCTATAGAATGAGTGCAGTGGTTTGTTCAGTTGTTTCACAGAGTGAGAGAGAGAGAGAGCAAGAGAGAGAGAGAGAGGTTTTGTTCCAAATGACTCATATAGTACATATAGCATAACTGTTTACTACATACTATTACTCTTAACCATGGCCATATGCAGGGTTTAAAAAATACAGAGGTCCAAAAACTAAGTTTGCTAGCGGGGTTGGGGGTGAAAAATATTGATTTCCCTGATTGGCATATGTGCATTTTAAGACAGTGGACAGTAATAGCTTTAAAACCATGTCAGTGGGCTAGATCAAAAAATGTCTCTGACATCATGCATCAGCCCTATCACCTCTCATCTCAGCCTGTTCTACTCCAGTATTGCTCTGCTTGTGTGGTCTCTCTGAGTCTTTTCCTTTTGTGTGTCCTGTACTCTTTCTCTCAGTCTCTTTTTCTGTATCTCTCTGCTCTCCATAACCTGCTCCCTGTTTCTCATCTCTTCTTTTCCCTCTGCCTTCAACATTACAATCTTTCTTCATTCTATCTTTCTTTCATTTCTCTCTCCATCCTCTGCTACTTTTTCCTCTCCACATCTCTATTCACTGCCTGTCCCTTTCTTTTGAGTCCTCACTTGTGTGTCCTGCCAAAGTGTAGTAAAAAATAATTTAGTAAAATTAAAAACACATTTGTTTAATCTTTCTGTTTGCATCATTTTGGATTTGAATTACAAAAAATGTGTCTCAAGCAGTTCATAAACGTAGGAAAAATGTGTTTTATACAAAATAATATCTATACAATAGTAGGGTACTATACTGTATTGTGACACTATAAATTAAATTGAACCTATAGGCTTCACTGTAATTACCAAAGAGTATATATCTCTGTGGTAATTAGGCCTACATTGTTTGAATGATATCAGGTCAGTTTTGTTTGTGTTAAACAGCACAGTAACATAATGCTAATCATATTCTGGCACAGTGGGTAGTACCTGCTCTTCTTCTCTCATCTCCACCATCTTCTGTTTTTCTTTTTCTACCAGTCTCATCTTGTCCCCTGTTGCTTCCCTTCCCAAAGCTAACCTTTAATTGATGCAGTCTTCTCATTTTCATCTGTGTCAGTAAAGAAAGTAAACATGGGGTAAATTGATATTTATTTGCAAATGTTACCGGCCTCTGCTAGGATAATCTTGCAATGGAAATAAAAATATATAGTGGTACCTCATCATTTTAACATGCATTTCAGCCATATACAATCTTATATGAATGAAATGCATATCATTATCAGTCCGTCATTGGATGGATGGAATTAATGTTAGCTGGCAGCTAGCTAGTTAATTCACTCATGATGGACGGCCACTGTTTAACGAAGCACGACTGCGCACAGGAGCTATTTGTCAGATGATGTCAGAGGAATCATGGCAATGAACTACAAGCAGACGACTAGTAAAATTCTGTAGTTACCTCATAATGCTTCGGTGGATTAAGGTGCCTGCCCTGCCTGGTTTGTTGACATAGTCCAGCACAGTGGAGCGCAAAGCCCGCCCCCAGCTAATTCCAGTGGTCAACTCAGGCAAGCAGTCACTTGAGATGGTTGGTTATCTTTGCGTTATATGATCTTTGTGGCACCAAAGAGTAATTATTAGACAATAATTTTATGACTTTTCATATACACCCCAGAAAAAAAAATGCAGAGGTCCGGACCTCTGTGACCTCAATGGTGTATATGGCCATGCTCATAACAGTATGCAGGATGTCTGAATTATCATTTGTTAACCTATATTACACAATCATGTGACATGTGAATACAGTTGCCTCAGAAATCACTTAAAAAAATTACCTCAGACTGCTTCATTTATGAGAATTTTCGCAGTAAATGGTTAAAACAAACAAAAAAAAAGTTCAAAACAGTGTTACTATGAATGAAGACTTTAATACACTGAAAAAGACGTCCTTTTAGCATCATACATATATATATATATATATATATATATATATATATATATATATATATATATATATATATATATATATATATATATATATATATATATAATTTGACATTCTTTTGAATGTCCATGGAATAAAATAAAATATTAGATGCCATGAGTGTACCTATGGTCATCCTAGATGCAGTGATCAACATGAAATAGCAGTGAAAAATGAAAATGAGGTATTTTGAAACAGAAACGCTAAGATAATTCAGTAATGGCACAGCTAGCACATATAGCCAATTTTCTGCTCTGTATTGAGTAAGCTGCCACAGCTAGTTAAGAACAAAAAGCTTGAGGTAGCCTATAGTACACAATCATGTGATTTGTGAATGCAGTTACTTCAGAATTTACCTCAGAAAATACTTTAGAAATTACCTCAAAAATTACCTCAGACTGCTTTATTTTTTGTGTTTTCAAGGTAACAGTTGTGTAACCCAGAATGTGTTAACTTTCTGTAGCTAAAACCAAAACTGATGCAGTTAGTCAATAAAGAAAAGCTTTAACTTAGTCATAAACTGTTCTATTTTGGAACAGAAATGCTATGTTAATTTATTTGCACCATAGTTAGCATAAATTGTTAATTTTCCCTTCTGTATTAAATCAGCCATCAAAGCAATTTAAGAATGAAAATATTTGAGGTAAAATATTAATATTGAATGTATTTTTAACAAAGAATAAAAATGTAGCAGACTAATAGACTAGACTTTTTCTAAGTTGTCATTTAGCACTAGTATGAAGCAATACGTTAAATAAGGTACATTTTAGCTACCTGCAACTTGATGGAAACGTTCATAGCCATGCCTTTTTCAGGTTTGGATAAGGTCCTCTCAGAAGAAAGTGAGTTTATAGTACTTTTTAGAGTACTATTGGCATGTTTTTGGTGCCACATGCAAGATCATAATGTAAATAAAAACATTTCCGTGTCTTCTTGGTGAAATATACAGTAGGCTATATATAGCTTCATACAGTTATGATGCCAGTTGTGTAATACATGGGGGGAAAAACCTCATTATTCATCTTTTGGACACAGCAATATCCGACAGGTTTTCCTAGACCTCCACACATTTAATACAGGGGTTAAGTATTAAAATTAATGCTGGGCCAATGTAAAGAGAATAGTGTTAGCAGAAGCTTAATAAGCCATTGAGTTTTAGAACAACGTGACCCCAAACTCCTGGCTTAAAAATGTTTGTGGTTGATTAAAACAATTCAAATTTGGTGCAAATGTTCAGAAATATCAGAGAGGCTAAAACTGCAAGAAGTAGTTGCTTGGTGAATAAAACCATGTCATGGTATCAAAATTGCAAATTCATATGTTTTATGAAAAGTTAAGATTAGGGTTATGGTTGAGGTTAGAGTGAGGGGCAGGGTTCACAGTTTTAGCTTTCCATACAGTGCTTATGAATTTTGTGTGGGTTACAGGTGCAGCTTTTGCAGAATATAAGGGTTAATTGCAACAATACTGACCTCTTCACTTGCTGCTATGAGAACCCTCAGGAAGCTTTTTTTTTCTTTAAATAAAGAGAATGGGGTTAAAAAAAAAGTTGGAAAGGTTGCCCAATTAGCTGCAGAAGTCGTGGCCTCCTCACTGCGTTGCGTGTATGTGGCTGGCCTGGCAGGCCCGAACAAAGCCCAGCCAACAGCGAGGATCTGAAAGCTACACACAAACACACTCAGCCGGAAACTTGCCGCAGCACCACATATGGGTCATATGAGTGTGTTTAATCAATCTCTTTTTATTCCTGTTAACACGAGAGGTGTAGGAAAGAGAGAGAGAGAGAGAGAGAGAGAGAGAGAGAGAGAGAGAGACGACTACAGGTTTGCGGCAGATGGCTTCGTGTCAGTCATGACAGGCAGCCAGAATACAGCTTCCCCTGCACATTTATAGCCCTGCCTTGCTACATCATACACGCACTATTCTTTCTTTCTATTTTCTTTCTTTCTTCTTTGCCTTGCCTTTTTTATTTTCTAATTTTTTTGTTTTCCTATTCCTCTTTTCTGTCCCACCCCAGTTTTCATCACCTCAGTTTTCTTTCTATCGTTCTTTCTTTCTTTCTTCCCCATACATTAATTTATTTTATTTCCTCCTTTTTTACTTATTTTTTCTTACAATGTTCTTTTTACATATGCATATGGACCTATTTTCTTTCATTCCTCATTTCTTCCCATTTTATTTTCTTCTTTCTTTTCTTATTTTTTAATTTCTTTTGTCTGTTTCTTTCTTTCTTTCTTTCTTTCTTTCTTTCTTCCCCCTATTTCTTTCCATGTTTTTTATTTCTTTATTTTTCTTCCTTATATTTATTAATTCTTTCTTTCTATCTTTCTTTTTTCTTTCCTTCTTTTCCATACATATATTTTTTTTCTTTTCTCCATTTTACCTTCATTTTTATTTACATTGTTTTATTTCTATATGCTTTGCACATTGGCGGAGTTTGGGGGTCGGGGTGATCGAGGCGCAAACAACCCTACTGATCACAAAGATATTTTTCTGCAAATTTATTTTCTTTTTTAGTAACAAAACATAGATCAAATGTCCATTCCAAATCATTTTATCACAAAATTAGATTAAAAAATCATTACATCACAGGCTACTAAATTGTGTGTTGCAAATTGTTTACATATGCGTCATTTCCTTTTACAACAGTAACAGGCAGAGAGGACTTTTACCCATCTGAAACTCACCAAAAGTTACTTATGGTCAAGCATGGGTGAGTTGCGGCTGTCAAAATTTAGCACTGCTCTGCATCAAAAGGGAAATTGACACTGACAAGGACAAGGTAGTAGCCAGATTTGCCAAAGAAAACGTGAGGAAGGTGAAGCTTTAAATAGCCTAAATGGCATTTGTTGTGTAACTTATATCCTGGTTCAGTAATGCATTTTTCTCATTTAAAAACTTTCCCCCTTTTGAACATGTTTAATGAGTTCATTCAGTTGCTTGTTTTTCTTAATCAGACTGTCTGATAGTTTAGGTCGGATAACATAACAGGTTTTTAAGTTATCTGTTTGTTTGTAGTTGGTAATACTGCACTGTTGTGTTTTGGTCTATTGTAGGCCTAGTTGTTGCTGAATGCCTTTACTGTTTTTTTTTTGTTGTTGTTGTTGTTGTTTTTTTTTGTTTGTTTTTTTTTGTGAACTATTTTGACCCTAAATGGAATGCATTGTTTTTGTAAACATTAAACCCACGATTCTGACCATTTGTGTGTACAATGTGTGTGATTTGAAAGATTGCTGAACACAATACCTGAGCGTAGCCTACATTGTTTTGGTTTTCCGATCCAGGGTGTTGAATAGATACATGTGTGTCCATTCATGTTTGAGGTTGCATTTACTGCCACTAATTTTTTTAAATTATACAACAAGACAAAACCTTTGTTCCACCCCTGGCTTTGCTTCCTCTTTTTCTTCCTACTACCCCACTTTTCTTTTTGTTTCCTATACATCATTTCTTTCTTTAATTCTTTCTGTCTTTACCACACCACTTTGCCCCATCATTTATTTTCCCCATTTCTTTCATTTTTTTCTTCACACACTCTATCTTTATATAAAAAAAAACAAAAAAACACTGATAAACGTGCACACATGTTCATTTACGTTAACCTTTATACATATAGGCTATAAACGTAAAGGTGATATAGAAACACACAGCCAGGATGTCACTCTCTCTGATCAGGTAAAGACGAGCACATTTCGCAGACTTTTTGCCCGCCATCTGCCACATCTCTGCTCTGACTCCTCCTGCCAGAGAGAGAAAGAGAGAGACAGAGCGTGTGATTTTGTGAGAGAGGGAGAGAGATAGATTAGGGGGATAAGTAAGTGATGAAGATGGAGGGAGAGAGACAGAAAATGACAGAGATGGAGAGCATGTCTGATGCCATGAATGTTTTAATGACAAGCAGCAGTATATATAAAAGATTCAGGAAGAACAAGCTCATGGTCCTGAAGCTCATTACCTGCATTCATGTACCAGCTTACAATATAAGCTCTATCGCAGTCTAGTATGGACAGAAATGGTCAGTGCGTTTAAGTTTACAGACTACTAAAATGCCATAGCACAAATGTCAAAGGTCAAATCGATATTATTGGCAAGGTACATCTCGAAATATTTAATTGTCGAAGTTGATATGTTACAATTTATTCTGTTGTTTGACATGTTAAAATGGTTCATTATTAAACATGCACATGAAGTACAAATACAAGTCAATCATTTTCCTGCCTCACAATCATGGATGTAGTACTCGCTGTTTATGTCGAATCATGTTTTTGATTGGCTGATGATGGTAAAATATCTCACAAACACCTGTGTGATTAAGTGTTGAGCTACGATCTAACTAGTTACATTAGCATACGATGGTTACCTATGTAACCACAGTTCTATGAACTTCGGATGACCAGCAGAGGCGGTTCTTTTCAGCACCTGGATGTCCATCACATGTACGTGCAGGTTGAGTGTTTATATCAACAAAGTCACCTATGACCTGGGTGATGTGTGCCTTTTGCCCCGGTACTAAAGGCACGTTCAACCTGGAAATGACCTCTTGGCAATCTTCTCACGAATCTTCAGAGTGACTGCCAAGCTCTGACGGTCATCCGAAATTCATAGAACCATTCTATTTAATTTATACTGCTTTCAGCACCTGGATAAGTAATACCAACAAGGTCACGAGAAAGTTCTATGTGCCCCTTAACAACGGCTGTGAAGCTGGGGGAAAAATGGCTGTAGACACTGGATTGTGCGAGATCAAATTCACCTTATAAAATCTTGCAAAAAATCTTGCAAATGTGCAGGTTGATGCCCATAATGCAGCGGTACAAATATCTGAAAGAGGGACCCCTCGCAGGGCTGCCCATGAAGTAGAAACACTCCTGGTTGAGTGACCTTGAATCTGGGAGGGATCCGGAGACCCCTGCCCTTATAGGCATAAACAATTGCCTCTACAATCCATTTTGACAGACGCTGCTTAGACAAAGCGTGACCTCGCCTATGCCCCGTATGGCAGACAAACAGTGAATCTGACTGCCAGAATTCAGCAGTCGTTTGGATATAACACTTTAGTGCTATATCTATATATAACACACACACACACACACACACACACACACACACACACACATATATATATATATATATATATATATATATATATATGTATGTATATGTATGTATATGTATATGTATATAACACTGGGAACAACAGGTTCGCACTTGACCCCTGCTCATCCTATTGAGTTGGGGGCTCAAAAGCTGAGAGACTGAGGTGCTGGTTCGTATAAGACGAAGAAACGGTCTTTGGGAGAAATGAAGGGTTGGCCATAAAGTTACTTCTATGCTCCCAAAACTCCAGTGTAGGCACACTCGGCTTACTAATAAGGCATTCAACTCACCTACTCGTCTATTCCATGGCCAAGAGTAAAGCTGTTTTCGTAGACAGCCACCTCAACTCTGAACTCTCTAGAGGTTCAAATGGGGGCTGACACAGTGCCTCTAATAGGAGAGGCATGTCCCAAGAGGATACTGGGTTTCATCGAGAAGGTCTCAGTCGTTGAGCACCTTTAAGAAAGCGGGCCACAAGGGTGTGGGACCCAATCATCATGCCATCTACTCTATTATACATGGCTGAGATGGCAGCTATGTATACCTTGATGGTCGAGGCTGCAAGGTCTCCATGAAGATGGGACTAGAGAAAGCTGAGGATTACCGGTATGGAACTGCATGTTGGTTCCTGATTTTGTACTTGGCACCACTCAGAACAAAGCTTCCATCTGTTATCGTACAACACATTGGTGGAAGGTGCATGGGCATTGTAGATGGTCTGTACAACTGATGGATCACACAGCCTTAGTAATGGTTCTGGCCCTTCAGAAGCCAGACCAAAAGTTGCAGCCGGGATGGGTTCAGGTGCCAGATTCGGCCCTCCAGCTGTGAGAGGAAATCCCTCCTCACAGGGAGGGACCAAGGCTCCCTGTACAGTAATCTGTGTAGTATTGGGAACCACACCCTCCCTGGCCATTTGGGGGCTACTAGTAGCACCTTGTGATTGCCCCCGAGGATCCTGTCTAGGGAGGACCGTATCAACGGTAGTGGAGGGAAAGCATACATCAGTCGATTTGGCCACACAAGGGCCAGTGCATCTTGGCCCAAGGGGCTAGGTTGGTTCCCCCAGTGAAAACCAGAGGGGACAGTATGTCGTTGACAATGAGGCAAAAAGGTCCACCTCTGCCCTTCCATATCTGTGCCAGATCGCTTGCGCTATTTTGGGGTGCAGCTTCCATTCGCCAGGGTGGGGGCTGTGCCGGGAAAGAAAATCTGCAGTTGTGTTTTGAGTGCCTGGAAAGTGCATTGCCCTCAGGCTCAATAGGTGAGGATGGGCCCACAATAACAGCTGTTGGGCCAGCCTCAAGGATTGTTTGGACCTGGCGCTCCCCTGGTGGTTTATATGGTAAACCACAGATGTGTTGTCTTCTTATAAGGACATTCCATCCTACCAGAAATTAAAGAAATGTTTGATGGCGAGCCACACTGCCTGTAGTTCCAACACATTTGTCTTTGTTCCTGCTGCCAAGGACTCCACTGGCCTCTGATTGCCCTGCAGTGGCATACAGCTCCCCAGCCTGCCAGGGAGGCATCTGTGGTCACTACTTCTCTGCGAGAAGGTATGTCCCCTAAGGAAACCCCCTGGGTAAAATATGCTTTTCTCCTCCATGGCCACAGGCACCTTAAGCAACTGGCAGTGACTCTGACCAGCTTGTGCCTGTGCTGAGTGGGTCGTTCAGCCAGATCTGGAGAGGCCATAATGACAGAAGGCTCAAAGGGACTACAGATGAGGCTGCATTCCTAGAAGTCTCATAAATGCTTTGAGGGCCATAGCCCTGCCTCTTCTGAAGTGACTGATGAGCTGGAGGATGTTGCTTACTCGCCGTTGAGATGAGGTAGCCATCATCAACCGTGAGTCCAACTGGATGCCAATAAACAGTCTTGACTGACTGGGTTCTTTCTATAATTCACTGTAAGCCCTAGTTTGGTAACATGGGAGACCAGCAATGCTGATTCTCTGAGGGCATCTACCCTTGACTGGGAATAGATCAACCAGTCGTCCAAGTACGGGAATATTCGCATCCCCCTGGCCTGTAATGGAGACCGTGCTGCTGCTACACACTTGATGAAGACCCTTGACGTCAGTGAGATTCCCGAATGGGAGCACACAAAACTGGTAAGCCATTCGCTCAAAGGCGAAAAGGAAGGAATTGGGGCGTGCTGGGGTGTGATTGGAACGTGAAAATATGCGTCTTTAAGGTCGATGGTTGTAAACCAATTGTTCTGTCTGATGCCTTGCAGCACGTCCACTGTACATAACATGTGGAACTTGAAAACCTTGAGGTGTATGTGCAGAGGTCTTAAATCCAGTATGGGGCAAAATCTGACATCTTTCTTTGCGATAATAAAATAAGTGGAATAGAATCCACTGTTCTGTAAGGCGCTGTCTAATTTCTCGATGGTACCCTTCTTCAGGAGAGCCCAGACCTCCTGGCATAGGGCCAGAGCCTTGTTTGAGTCCTTGACTAAGGTCATTTTGACTCCCTGAAACCTTGGTGGTCAACGTCTGAATTGAATATTGTAGCCCTGTGACAGGGTTGATACAACCCAGGGGTCTGACGTAAGCACTTCCCAGCATCTGAGCTGCTGGCTGGTGAAGCACCCGACTGTGGAAGTGGTACAGTCATTGTCGACCCCTTTGCCCCTTATAATTTCTGGAGGGGTGATGGCCTGAAGTCAAGCAAGTGGGTTGGGTGAGGGTTGGCTGACAAAACCTTTCTGGTCGTTGTGCTCTCGGATGGGTAATCGGTTGTGGTATGTACTCAGCCATATTTGTTGCCCTAGAGGGTCTCTGTCTAGCGGGGTGTTCAAGACACAGACTAGCAAACTGTTGTCTGGCCTGTGTAACCTGTAGGCTGCATTCCAGGGCTTGTTGTGCAGCCAGGCTGAACAGTTCCCCAGGAATAACAGGAAGAGAGTGGAGGGCTCTCCTACAGGATTCCAAAAGTGGAGACTAGGCCAGCCATATTTGGCATCGGGCGAGGGTTAACGAAAACATTAACCTCCCCAACTCCCTGGTCATATAGGCGAATGCCTGCAAAGAGGTGTCACTCAGGCTCTGGGCAGAAGGGTCAACCTCCGAAGCCTGCAATGTCTGGTGTGACTTAGAATTTCCAAAATGTCCCATACGTGCTGCTGTGTCATAGCTTCTCACAATGAAGTCATCTGTCAACCGGCACTGTGGCGGGAGGCAGCATGCATCGGGCCGAAGTGCGTCATCAGGTGATAGCACAAGGGCGGCAACAGCTGGCTCTATATTGGGCATGCAGTCAAGGCCATGGTCGAATGCATCCTGCATATTAGCTAGTGCTCTACAGTCTGTCAGTAGATAAGAAAAACATCTGGGGTCTGCCCAGCACCTCTGTAGCTCCTCGATATATGGAGCTGAGGGTGGGATACAGAGAGGTGCAGACTGAGATGTCTTCCTGAAAAAAGCACCCTGATGAGTCACCTGGACAGGGGCTGCATCTAACCCCAGACGTGCCAAGGCCATTTTTACCACAGGCCTGACTGATGTCTGACTGGTCTCCGAGCCCTTCAGTGTACTGTAGCTCGTCCCCTGCGAATTGGGATGAGATGAATGGGAGCTCTCCATAGGGGATTCCAACCCGACCTCAGGTATTTAGTGTTGTATCAGCATTAAGGCAAGAAACACCGAACTTATCACGGACCGTAAACTGCAGATTGCCAAATTAGAGTGTTCCCATTCCTACACGGCGTTGATAGCAGAGTCACTTACCTCTTGCTGGTTAGTGCACTATCTGAAGTTAAATAATCACAAAAAAGGCTAACCACAGTCTTTGGAGGATGAAAGTTCGTTGCTCCAACCCTACTTCAGGTTACAAGTCTACCAGCAGTGTCTGCACTCCTGAAACCTGCTTACCAATGCGAGAAGATAACAAGAGGTCGTTTCCGGGGTGAACGTGCCTTTAGTACCAGGGCAAAAAGCACACGTAACCCAGGTCATAGATGACTTTGTTGATATAAACACTCAACCTGCACGTACACGTGATGGACATCCAGGTGCTGAAAGCACCGCTCAGTATAAATGAAATAGAACTGTACATTAAGGAGTTCAGCAGAGATTCTACAATTTTAAACTCATCCCAAGCTAGGGTTTAAGACGGACACAAAAACTTATGAACGTTCTGTATGAACTGGCTTCTCATTGGAAAGAAAGTAAGGGCACACACACGGTCTCCTTTCTTTTTTTTTTTCTTCTGTATCTCACATACACACACACTCACTGCTTTAATTTATGTTATTTTACAATTGCAGATTAACTTCTGTTTGAAATGATTCAAGTGATTCAAATGATTTGGATTCTAGAAAATTTCTTTTATTTATTTTTAGTTTCTTTTTATTTATTTCCCCTTCCTACTTTCTGTAGTGCTTATTTCATCAGTTTTGTATCTTCATTTGTTCCTTATTCCCCTTTCTATTTTTATTTTCTCATTTCTTTTTGTTTTCCTATTCCTCTTTTCATTCCTTCCTCATTTTTCCCTTTCTTACTTTCCTTCTTTTCTTTCTTTCTTTGTCTTTCATTCTTTATGCCACTTTACAACTGCATTTTATCTTCTGATTCAACTGATTGAATTGATTAAAATTATTCAATTATTCTTATTTTATTTGTTTCCCCATATCTTTCCTACTTTCTTAATGCTTCTTTCTTGGGGTTATTTCTTTTTTTGCATTCCTCCATTTCTTTATCCTGCTTTCTTTGATTTCTCCTTGACATTTTCTTTCATTATGTTTTGTTTCCTCATATTGTTCCTTCTTTCCCATTTACTTCCTTTTTTATTATCTTTTTGGTTGTTCCTATTCTTCCTTTCTTTAATTTCTCATTTTGTTCTTCCTATTTTTATTATATTATTATATAATCATTTCTATGTGTTAACTTATTCTTTCTTCTGTCACACACATTTACATCTTTACCTTACTTTATAACAGCATGTTATCTTCTGATTCAAGTTATTCAAATGCCTCAATTGAGTCAAATGATTCAGATTCGGACTGTAGAAAAGAAAGAAATGAGAAATGAGGAAAAAGGAATGAAGTGAATAAATAAATCAATTATGCATTTTCTTACCTCTCTTCCTTTTTTTTTCTTTCTTCGGCTGTTTTTCTTGGCCAAACCCATCATTTTTTGGGGTCAGGAGTTCTTCTTACATCTCCAAAAGAATAAGTCAGCAACCACAGAAGAATTCCACTGCAGATATCTGATATTCCCGTTTATCTGTGTTTCAGTGTTATTATAATTGAA
This sequence comes from Ictalurus punctatus, assembly GCF_001660625.3. Classification (NCBI taxonomy): domain Eukaryota; kingdom Metazoa; phylum Chordata; class Actinopteri; order Siluriformes; family Ictaluridae; genus Ictalurus; species Ictalurus punctatus. The sequence goes on from NC_030427.2 coordinate 12,215,354, forward strand.
TGACAGGAGGAGAAAGATACAAACAAATAAAATATAATTCTACATTTCTATCAGCTCTCAGCAAAATGTCTTATGAATTATTTACACTGAGAGACGTGAACGTATGGTGTTCAGATTCAACCACATTATAGAGACGTGAAGTGTGCAGTGGGCACACAGAGAAAGGAGCATCATGTGAATTTCTTCTGTCTTCATTGTTTATCCATTTCTTTATCTTTCTTTCCTTCCTCTTTTCTTATTTGGCTTCTTTCCTTTGTCATTTCTTTCCACCTTTAGTTTTAAATATCTTTTTTTCCCCCCTTTTGTTATATTCATCATTAGATTTATTTCTTACCCCTTTCTTTCTTTCCTCACTTATTCCCTCTTTTATTCTCTTCCTTGTTCTTTCATTAATTTTCATTTCCCATATCGTTTTATATTTTTCTTTCTTCCTTCCTTTTTTCATTCTTTCTTCATTTCTCATTTATTTCTTTCTTCATTTCCTTTTATATATTGCATCCAACCTTTTTTCTTTCTTTTTCATTCCTTACTTCATTTTTCTTTCCTACTTTTCTTCTTTTCATTTCTTTCCCATTTTCTTTCCTACTTTCTTTTATTTTACTTTCTTTATTTTTCCTCCCTTCTTCCTTTCTCCTCATTACTTCTTTTCTTTACTTACTTTATTCCATTCATTCAATCAATCATTCCTTCATTCTTTTTTCTTTCCTCCTTTCTTTCTGTTATTTGTTTATTTGTTATTACATCATTTTTAAGTCCTTTATCTTTTGCTCCATCTTACTTTATCATCATTAATTCCTCTCTTTCCTTCCCCACGTTCCTTTCTATCTTTTCACTGATCTTTCTAAGTGCTTTCTTTCTTTCTTTCTTTCTTTCTTTCTTTCTTTCTTTCTTTCTTTCTTTCTTTGCCCTCAATTACACAATACTTCGTCAGAAAATGGAGGGAAAGGAAATAATCTCCGTTCTTAGACAAGGCCTTAGATGAAAGCGTATATAAAGTAAACACACAAACACACTCCAAATGAGAGCTGTGGGATATGCAGCTAATGGCAGGCACACATGAAAGAGGTAAGGTGCGTGCCACGTGCCGAGCAGGCCCTGTTCCTGTGCTGTTGCCGAGCGAAGCGATGCTCTCCACATTTATTGGCCGAGTGCCGCTTCATTAACAAGGATCAGATCAGATCTCAGGGCTGGCTGGCTGGCTGGCTCTCTCTCTCTCTCTCTCTCTCTCTCTCTCTCTCTCTCTCTCTCTCTCTCTCTCTCTCTCTCTCTCTCTCTCTCTCTCTCTCTCTCTCTCTCTCTCAGTAAAATTCATCTGGACTCGCTTAAGTTCTTGTCACCTTTGATGAAAATCACACAACACTGTGCCAAGTTCGAGGACCGCCATAAACACTTCTTCACTCGCTCATTTAGCTTCATCGAGGTGATAAAAAAATCCAAGACCACTTGTACGTTGCAGTAACGTGCCTCGTTTTTAAAAGAAAAAAGTTCTTTGGCATCAACTGAAAGAGACTTTGATCTAATAAAGACACAATTCACATTTTATTTACAGGGATTTGATTTAAGGGGAATTTTTGTTTCGTACAGCCATGATTGTGTCACATGCTCGGAATGATCCAAGTATGATCCAGGCCTGTGCTGTTTTTAACGTTTTGTGTTGATGGTGTACAGGAGGTCAGGTGGTGCATTTTCCCAGGATCTCCCTCCTACTCCATCTACCTCCATCCACTGGGATGGACAGGAAGCCAAGAGTGAAAATAAAAGGTTTATTTCTGTATTTTACAAGCTGAGAGAGAGAGAAAGAGAGAAGGAAATAAAGAGGGGGTGGACTGCTGCCTGCAAGACTCCACTGATTAATGACTCATTTTTCACTTCCACCATTTTTCAATTCTTACTTTTGATTTTTTAGAACTTTTGTTATTCACAAACATTAACCTCGTCTACAGTTTGGTAGCATCTCGCTCTGTTTTTGTTGTTTATTGTTGATGTTTCACCAAATACAAGTGCTGTAAATCTCAGAGAAGATAATATTATAATTGATCTAAAACTCCTCAGATGACTGGAACAAAGTACAGAAGAGAAGAGAAGTAGAGATTATAAAAAAACAGTAAATTGAGAGTTAAAATATATCACTGACTAGAGCTAACAGTATTCATGTAAGGAACAAAACATACTAGTGGGTACTGTTATAGGAAAATAATCAATGATGAAGTTCATTATTTTCCTGTAATAGCATGTCTTGAAGTGTTTTATATCTCTTATACGACAGTAATTTGCTAACACTTGCAACACAACTTGCCAATTACTTTTTTTTAAATTAAAGAACAAAATTCCAAACTTTTTATCCATTTATTGTTACGTTTAATTTTGTGGAACATCCACGAATCAAGGTAGTTCCAGAAACAAAAACACAGCTTATCATTTTACAGAGAAACTGGAAAGTTCAAAGCCCTCCGCTCTTAAAGATAATAAGGCAAAAAAAAAAAAAATAAAATAACAAAAATCTGTCTGCTATACAAGTACCACTGAATTGCATAGCTGCTACTATTGAAACAATAATGTATCGAACAAACACATTAATATAAACCTATGATTTGCATTGCAGCTGGATCCACTATGAAAGTTGCTCTTATAGAAAATTAATCAACACCTTCTGACCAATGACAACTGAGAATTCATCAGCGCTGTTTTATTATTGTAAATGCATTTTAAAACGAATGATCTAAAAATTCTGAGAGTTTTTACCTTGTCAGAGTTCTCTGACAAATTTTAATATGGTCAAACCCTGGAAATTCAAAAGACATCTTGTTAGCTAAAAGGGTAAAATTAGGGTTAGAGGCAGTGTTAGTGCTTATTATAATTCCTAACTGAAAAATTTAGATTTGGTATAAGTCAGGGCTGAAGACCAACAAACTTTAATGACAAGCGGATTAATCTGTTATCCAATGAGACTGTTTTTAACTGTTAGTTGTTTAATGTAACATGCTGGAGAATGAGGCAGGATGCAAGTGTGTATACTCAGCATGGGCTTTATTTACACAAATTCAATAATCATAATCAGTATCTGCAGTGAGGGTCAATACACATGTAGGTAACATCAAAAGACGACGTCCATAATCTATAACAATAATACTGGCATGAGGGAAAACCAGAAAATAAGGCACAGAACCGCATGATACAGTACAATTGGGAATACTTCAGAGATACTAATACTCAACATGGTATAAACAGAGAAAATAATTCAGGAGATGGAGGAGATGGAGGACTAGAACCAAAACTTACATGCCTAGACATAAACACATAGAGAACAACGAATAAGCACAAGCAGTGTTTGCAACATTGGGAGTCATGCAGTGCACTGAGGGTGGAATTCACAAGACTTAATAAGAACGCTTTGAAACTAATCTCAGAATCCAGCACATTGTTCCTACAAAAAAAAAAGAGAAAAAACACTTTGTCTTTGTACTTGTCCTCCAGTTTTATTTATATATTTCAGCAAGACAAAAAAGTGTCATGTCAGCCCGTACAGTGTTCACACAGTGTTTATTGGGTGTTCATGCAGTGTTCACTGTCAGAACTGGGCCACAGTGAGAGTGAATAGGCCGAGAGGAGAGCTAATCTCCCCTCCAGCATGGGTTTCAATGCATAATCCCATCCTCCTTTCAAACGAGCCGCTACTTATTCACCAAGTCTCTAATCGGTCAAATATTAGCGATTAAACTACGTTTCAACTTTCTCACCTACTCGACTCGAGGTTTAGTACTTAGAGGTGTCTTTGTGAGAGGAGCAGGAACAGTGGTGATTCCACCACAATGATATTTATTCATTGAACTTTTTTTTTTTTTTTTTTTTTTTTTTTTTTTTTACCCCACTCATCATGAGCATTAAACCGTGATTGGATAAGTATACAAGGAGAAAACACAATACAGCTTTTGGGATATAAATTCTGATTGCAATGTCTCTCTATAGACGATATGAGCAAAAATATGGGTAAGTTTTTCACCAAAGCAAATCGGAACTGTTTCCCTCCCTCTTTTATTCATGCTTATTATTTTTGTTCAAGAATGATGTATCCAAGTACACAACTTTGCGGAGATTTTGCATTTTGGCAGCCAGAAGCTGTTTACAAACTGAAATTATGAGCTTGCGTCTGTTTTGCTACCACACATACCACACACATAGCCATCCAACAACTTGATCAAAGTGTGACATTCACTGTGTCATGATATTACACTTATACTACATGGCTAAAAGTTTGTGGACACCTGACCATTACACCCATATGTGGATCTTCCCCAAATTGTTGCCACAAAATTGGAAGCATACAACTGTCTAGAATGTCTTTGTATGCTGACAAGGACAATACCATGGTGGACAAAGTGAGGCCTATGAACACATGGCTTGTCAAAGTTGGAGTGGAAGAACTCGAGTGTCCTGCACAGAGCCCTAACTTTAACCTCACTGAACACCTTTGGGATGAACTGGAACACTGACTGCATCCCAGGCCTCCTCACCCAACCCAGTGCATCACCTCACTAATGCTCTTGTAGCTGAATGAGCACAAATCCCCACAGCCACACTCCAAAATCTAATGGAAAGCCTTCTCAGAAGAGTGGAGGTTATTATAACAGCAAAGGGGAAGTAATTCTGGAATGGGTTGTTCAACAAGCACATACAGTATGACTGTAATAGTCAGGTATCCACAAACATTTGACCATATAGTGTAGCAAGTAAGGTTTTTAGCTAGCTGTCTTCAGGCACTGTTTTTACCATTGTGTTAACTAAAACTAGCTCCTTACATAACATCTTTTTGGGAAGCTAGCCAAGGCAAGGTTAAAAAGTAAATAAAAGCATTCCCGTGTCATTCTGGTGAAATATATTTATAGTTGCTTAAAGCTGAGGTGTCAAAGTATGTTACAGAACGAAAAACCCACTTTGTCCAAAACTTGCCAGAATTCAGCTACATTTGATGGGTTTTCCCAAACCACCATACACACCCACCCCCTACACTCCCCCATGCATACACACACACACACACACACACACACAAGCATTTTTAAAATCCATCACTTCACCCAATAGCAACTCAGGTGTGTGGAGATCCTCCGTCGCACATATGCATTTTTCATGAAACAAAAAACCTCAAAGCAGAAACCTAGATATTAGTCACTTTAGTAATTAAAAATGCATATTGCTCGGTGCAGCCCGGTGCCTTGCATTATTCAGGGATCGTGTCACTTCTGCGCAAAAGCATTTTTAATGTAAAACACACTCTCTTGGTAATTGTGTGCACTTCTCTTCTCCCCATCGGGTGTTCCAACATTTCCATTAGACCCAGCCCCCCGCACACACATACACACACGCACACATTCGCGCGCACACACTCACACACACACGCACACACACACACAAGGGGGTTTATTGCTTGGATGAATCTGGGAATCAGGTTGAAAGAGTGTTGGCTGGCATTACACCCGAGTGACAGCAGAAAGTTTTTGGTTGCAGGTATTTTGTATGGAGGATAAACATCCATCCATCCATCTATCTTCTATACCGCTTATCCTTTTCAGGGTCACATAAACAAAATTATAATGATTAGATACAATAAATAGCTATTTATGTTTGTTTCTTTGCTGTTTATTTATGTATTTATTATATTTTCAGTACTTTCATTTTTGGGTAATTTGACTTTTTTATTGATTTACTTGTAGGCTTATTTGTATATTTCTTTTTCTGAACTACAATTCCATGTTTTAAATAATCAATTATTACTATTTTATCTTAATTGCTCATTTATTTTATGGGTACTTTATTTTACATCAGGGATTTGAGGCAAGTGCAATTGCAGAACATAAGTGAAATGTTTAATAAAGTAACAAACAAAACACAACACAAGAAGTACATGGATCAAAGATGAGCATAATGAGCATACATGGGGACAGAACAAACAATGCAAGACAACTCAGGCAGTGCAGAATGTGACTATATACATGTATACACACACCAGTGCTAATAAGCTAAACATGAAACAGGTGAATTGAGACATATGACATGGTGGAGTGGCTGATGGGAAACGTAGTTTCTAGTCCTTCTCCAATATTACATGACAGAACCCACTCTCCCCAATGTGTGGCTCCCGAAGCACGTAATCAGTTCAGGAGGGGGTCCTTAAGCATTTCAGAGCTCCATTGTGTGTCATCCCTCACGGTGCTGGATAGAGGACGCTTGAAGTGTACACTGAGGTTCAGAAATGGGTCGGTCTCCTCCACAATGTTGAGAGATGACATGATATTCCCAGCCTGGCTTGAGTGCGCGGCGACAGCTACTGCGCAACCAGCAGGGGGAATGAAGCTCAAGGTGAAGTCAGACAGGGGAGCGACATTCACCATGAAGCTAGAGGGTGCAAGCGACGCTCTCCGCGAGGTCAGAGGCGGGGAGTGACGTTCTCCACAAGGCCAGAGGGGGAGCAAAGGTCTCCACGAGGCCAGAGGGGGGAGCGATGCTCTCCAAGAGGTATGAGGGGGGAGCAATATCATTTGTGGAGCAGGAAGCGGGAGCATCATACGGTGCGAAGCAAAGACAAGAAGTGATGTCTTCAGTGGAGCATTGAGGCAGAACAACGTCCTCAGTGGAGCAGAATGGCAGAGCGATGGCATCAACTGACCAGGAAGGCAGAGCAACGTCATCAGTGGAGCAGGCGATGTCAGAAGCAGAGCCTGGTATAGTGATGTCTGAGGCAGAGCAGGGAAGTAAAGCGGAGCTTTTGGCCGTACCAGGAGCTGGAGCAATGTCTTCAGCTGAACTGTGAGACTGAGCGGCATCCTAAATTGATCAGGGAGGCTGAACAACATTCTCTGTTGACTTGGCAGGCTGAACGAGATCCACAGAAGGGGAGGGAGGCAGATTGACGTACTTAGTGGGGCAGGGAGGGTGGGAGATGGTTTCTGCCTGGCTGGAAGGCTCCTTCTCGAGATACACCCTGAGGGAGTACATCATGTCGAGCCATTCCCGATTGGTCTTGATCAGGGAGAATCTCCCTTCCTTCTCCCACCTCCGTTTATCCCTTTCAAAAAGGGCCTCTTGCAAGCTGATAAAATCTGCTGCATCCATTTATTTGATCTTGTGTTCTGTCACGTCAGGGATACAATTGCAGAATATAAGTGAAACATTCAATTAAGTAACAAACAAAGCACAACACAAGACTTACATGGATCAAAGACGAGCATAACATGATACGTGGGGACAGAACAAACAACACAAGACAACTCATGCAGTGCAGAATGTTACTATAGATACACACCACTGCTAATGAGCTAAACGTGAATGTTAAGAAAATTCACACCAAAGTCATCAAATGTTGCTTAGAAAAGGTACTTAACAGAACCAGCATTTTTGCCACCATTACAAAACACTCACTAATTTTTGCACTGCCCATGTGCAGCTTTTAGCTATTTTAATTTAGTCCAGGATATAAAATAATTTATAAATTCTCATGTATTATGGAGAAACGGCAGGAGGTCTGTGAGGTGCTCAGGGTGATCCTGCACATTTTTTGCAGGTGCTTCAGTACATCTTAAATCACATGGTTTATTAATGCACCGTCATGCACAACACGCAGTTCTGGATGAACTCAATCCTCTTTGGAATGTCTAGGAGGGGAAAAAAAACAATTGATCAAACTCTATTTTGACTTTAACACCAACAACTTAGACTTGGTAGTGGTCACCTGAGGACATAAACATACCTATCATCACAGTAAAAATTGTGGTGTGCATGACATATTAACCAGAATTTGTTAATATTCATTAATTTAAATTTAATTTACTACTAGCTTTCTCGTCTTTTCTCAGAACAGGGAAATGTGTCAAATGTGTTAGTATTTGACTAAGTAAGAAATAAAAAATTATGGGGTGTGCTGTTGCAGAAAAATAATGAACATTACCACTCCAACGTTGAATTTCTTTCAATAACAGTACACCCAGAAATGTTTCATTCCTCTTATATTACATCAATTTACCAATTTACAAATTTTATAATTATTAATGAATGACATGCCATACTTTTGGTCTGTTTATAGTTAAATTTAATGCTGTGAACCATCCACAAAACACCATCCACGAAGGCTAGTTCTTGTTAACTCTTTCATTATAGCAGTTATAAACCATTATTCCCTCACTATATTGCCTCTCTTTTTTTCTCTCCTGAAGGTAATCAGATCTGTGGTTGCATGGAGGATTGGCAGAGATTGAGCGGGTAATGAGTGAGTGGTTACACCTGTGTGTGGTGAACGCCTGGGTTATGCATGTAACCTGTTCCCTGAGAAGGGAATGAAATGTTGCTTAGGTTTGTCATATCGGGGTAGGTCTGTGAATTGCATCTTCGCTTCAGATAATTGAGGCTGACGGTGCGGTTCACAGGTGCTGAATTGCCATGTCACCTGATCATGGGAGACCTATAAATAGGCATGATTTTACACAAGCTTCAGATGCCGGTCGTGCACGAGGGGTGCTCCCGTAGTGTTATGCTAAATGCAATGTGAAGTTCCCTTTGAAAGGGAACTGTATTTACAGGCTGTGTTGCAGTGAATGGTTTCTGACCCATAAGAGGCAGCTGACACCATGAAAGCTGACATTTACTTTGACCATAAACAGACCAAGGAAAACAAAAACATTGTGTGTGCTTTTGGTTTTGATTAATGATTTGAGATTGCTACTAGGGACAAAAAACTCCTCTGTTTTGACAACTTTCAAACGTTGGAATACTTACAGACAGTTACAGCTGATACTGGAGATTTGTTTCCATGAATATTATTTAAACATGTCCTTATAGAAAATTGATATCAACAATCATACATTTTCTTTATTTAAGAGAAACAAGTCCCTGCATAATTTGTTACTATAGAAATGGTAGTGTATTAGAATGAGCACATACATATAAACTTCTGTCAGAGCTGCTTTTAGAGAAAATTCATCAACACCTACCCAATCAGATTTGAGAATTCAGCAGAGCTGTGGTTTAATGCATCCTATGGCCAAATATTGTTTCTGGTCTGTCCACTGTTGCCTTTTAGTTATACTTATATAGATTAAGAATGTAGATATGCTGTAAAGAAAAGGCAATTTTCTCAAGGAACAATAGTTACATTGTAATATGGTTTGAAAATAATATATTGAATTACAAGGTACTAATTATTTTTAAAATATATATATAATTTTCCAGTTTGCAAATACATATCAGAGAACAGCGGCTGGCGTCGTCACTATTCATCCACTTAAGAGCCATTTAGAAGTAGGAAAGAGTGAGATAGCAAGAGAAAGGAAGTGGAAAAAAATTGTATTGAATATATCAATGAGGATGATGAGCTTTTATGCTGTCTCCTTTAGGACAATAAACCTCACATTCAAAAATGTATTCAGAACAATCTATTACTCTCTAAATGGAGTTATAATTGAGCCGGTGTCAAAATGGTAAACAATGACGCCTCTGTTCCAATTAATAAATTACTGACAAAATCTATGAGCCTTAATATTAAGTTGCATTCAAATGGAGTCCATTAAGAGGAGGCGTGTGTGCGTGTTTGAATGCGCCCGAGTGGCATGCCCGACGTCGTGAACCCGTGGCTTTGGAGGGAGCTGAAGCATGCTTCATTTAACTGAGAGGAGCAGGAGGAGTCGGAGTTCGCTCTCAGCCGTAATGAAGATGAATAAATGGAATGATACCTTTGTTATGGTGCGACAGACAGAGAGAGGGAGTGAGAGAGAGAGAGAGAGAGAGAGAGAGACACCAGCATAGTCAGTTTAACTGGGAGAGGCGGAGAGGGGAAAACATCTCATTAGAAGCAAACAAAAAGAGGAAGAGCAGCGAGCAGGAGAGGGGTAAATACAGAGAGGGGTGATTAAAAGAGGAGTGCCTTAACGAACACCACTAATGAAATGGATATGCTAATGTTGTCATACTTAGCAGATGGAATTAAAGTGACTTATTGTAATGCGCTTGTTACAGTATTATTAACATGGCATGGGAAAGGCGGGATACTGAATCATGTGGCTAAATCATATGTCACCGTTGGACTATAGTTTTGATTTTTCTTTCATTAAAAAGCCTCGTAGAGAGAGAAAAATAGAGAAATAAAAAGCAAGCTGGGATAAGAGGAAGATGAATGAAGGGAGCCAAGGGAATGGTTGGATTCTGTTCCATGATATATCAATGTAGTTGAAAATAAAAGTCTATGAACACTTATACCCTTAATATTAACTTCTGTTGCTTTTCAGATAAATTGATTTCTATGAATGAATTATTGTTTATTTACAAGCATGAAGTCATGTTGAATATGACATGGTAAACAGAGATAACAAAATGTAGAAAAGTAGAGAGATAAAAAAGCAAAAAATAAAATAAAATAAGATAAATATATGGAATTTGGGATATAGGAATTTTGGAAAAACAAGGAAGTTGGAGATATAAAGGTAAATAAAGTGCAACAATGAGACTCACAGAGAGAAACAAGGGAGAATATTAGACAGATATAAAGACATACACAATGCATCTTTAAGTGTAATAATTTGATGGTTTGAATTTGATGTATGGACCAGAAACTAAAAAACACTTAATTTAAAGAGAATATCCAATGAGAGAAAGAGAAAGACAGGAAACCATAGAATAGTGAACAGTGTCCTGATCCAGAATGTTTCATCTAATAGTATTATTCTTTGTCTGTTTTCAACTCACTGTTTAATCTGATTTTCTGTATTTTTCCCCTAAAATAATACTGCTTTTATGTGTGCAACCTCAAATTTATACCCTAAAGAAACAGGAAATTGAATTCTGGGAGAAAAAATATATTATTTATTTTAATAAATGTGTTTTTTTAATGAGACAATGCTATTATTTAAAAAAAATTCTTGTTAGACAAATTTTTTTTGTGTGTGTATAAATGTTCTCATAGACTAAATTGAACTAACAATTTCTGTCAAATTTACAAAATTTTTGTTTCTTCGTACTTGTATGCAGATGCTCATGAATAGCAATCTCCTGTAAATTGCAAAGCATGTTCATGAAGCATCTGATTTATATTTAGCGGTGCTCACAAAACTCCATAAAAGGCAAAACTCAGAGTTGAAAAAAACAAAATAATGATGAAATGGTGAAAGAGCTCCTCCTAAATGTCAATAAAATTGACTGTATTACCTTAACAGTTTTAAAGTGATGCAAATGATGCATGAATAGAATTGAATTAAAATATATTTCACTTCCCTGCCATGATTTCTTAAACAGCTTTAAAAATTGGCATAGTTCTTAATGTTTTTTTGTTGTTGTTGTTGTTTTTTAAATAATGAATATTAAATAATTATTTTTAAAAGTGCAACTTCGGTTTTGAGTATTGAGTAAGTAATAAAACACTCTTGCTAATGGACACTTGTACCCTATAACATAGACAAACAAGTATAGCTTTTTAATCGTGCAAATTACAAATTTGTATACGGTGTAGCCACAGCTCTTTGTGTGTTAAATCGCACAATATATAGCTTTAATGATCCTTCCATACATCTGGTCATTTCTGTTCTGCACAATCTCTGTTCTTAATTACTGCCAAAATATATGTAATATATACGCCGATTTGATGGAATCCCAAAGCTTCATCCGCTGCACATTAAGGCACATTAAGACCAAGTGGTGCTGATTGGACTGTAGAGTTGTGATTGTGACGGAAGTGCCTCGCTCCTCTCCTCCGCCATTAGGAGCACAGAGGGAATGGGAAAGGATGGGCGAATGGGTGGCATATGCTCTAATGTGTCTTAAAGCTGTCCACCTGTCATCGGCGACGAGAGCGGCTTACTGATGGCGCGATGAGCCTCGTTTAACTGATGGCTCTTCTAAATGAACTCTCTGCTATTCAATTGATGCCTTTGCCTTCGCCCGGCACCCAAATGATATGGGGCCCCATAATTATGCCACGTTTCACCAAGAGAGACAGCGTCGAACTTTTATTCAAAGATAATAACACTCATTTTTATTCCGGCCTAAATTAGCGCAATACACTTATGCATTACAGAAAGGATATCAAGCACTTTTTTGATTAGGATTTACAACCTGTGTGTCCTTGCAGTCAATAACAATAAAAGTGTTATGGTTATTGCTCGTTAGCTCACCACGTGGATCCTGTCAGAGCCAGTTTGTGAGTGTGTGAGCCAGTTAGAAGGTTTTTAATTAACTTTAGGTTTTTATATTACTTTGAGGTCCTATTTGAAAATCAGTCTTTTTTTTAGTTTAGCTTTTAGTGTTTCATATATATATATATATATATATATATATATATATATATATATATATATATATATATATATATATATATAAAGAAGAAACAAGCTTCCTCTCACATTCAATTGCTTTTATTTCCAGCAAATTTCTTAACATGTGTAAATATTTGTATTAACATAGAAACCTTAAACAACTCCAACATAAATTGAACAAGTTTCACAGATATTTGACAAACAGAAATGGAATAATGAGTCCCTGAACAAAGGAGGGGGGGGGGGGGGGGGGGGGTCTATATCAAAAGTAACTGGTGTTACTGGTGATATCAATCAATATCTGGTGTGGCCACAAGTTGCTTCAAGAACTACAGTGCATCTCATCCTCATGGACTGCACCAGATTTGTCAGACCTTTCTGTGAGATGTCACCCCACTCTTCCACCAAGGCATATACAAGTTCTCGATCATGCAAGGAAGATCAGCTGTCCTTCCTGTCTCCCTGTAGCACTGTCTTAGGCATCTTACATTACAGACATTGCAGTTTATTGCTCTGGCCACATCTGCAGTCCTCATGCCTCCCTGCAGCAGGCCTATGGTATGTTCATGCAGGTGAGCAGTAACCCTAGACATCTTTCTTCTGTGTTTTTTCAGAGTCAGTAGAAAGGTCTCTTTAGTATCCTGTTATTGTAACTATGACCTTAATTGCCTACAGCCTGTAAACTGTCAGCATCTTAAGGACTGTTCCACAGGTGCATGTGCGATAACTGTTTATGGTTCATTGGTTCATCCTGTCTCCTGCCTCCTCCCTGCGCGGAGGTTGCATGTTCTCCCAGTGTTTCGGGGTTTCCTCCAGGTACTTCGGTTTCCTCCCCCACTCTAAATATATGCTTTGTAGGCTGATTGGCATCTCTAAATTGTCTGTTGTGTGTGTGTGATTGTGCCCTGTGATAGGTTGGCACTCCATCCAGGGTGTCCCCCACCTAGTGCCCCGAGTTCCCTGGGATAGGCTCCAGGCTCCTCGCGACCCTGTGTAGGATAAGCAGTATGGAAAATGTATGTATGTATGGATGGATGGATAAATTCAGTTTTTGTTTTAGGGACAGACTTTATGTGTGTATTTTTATTGGTCTTGTTTGTTTGTTTTTATTTTTGAAATTGTTGATATAGTGAAGGGAACATTTATTTGGAATGTTTGTAATGAGTTTCTAGTGTCAGTGCTTTGATACAGTCCAAACAGCTGTGCATGTATGTTTTCAGACACAGGAGAGTCTTCAGGATGGACAAGCTACATTTATTTTGTTGTATTAACTTCAAGAGAGAGAAAAAGTAGAGACTTGTAAGGGAACAACTGTTTATAGCTGCTATAATGTAATTCAACAACATAAAATGTAACTATAAATGGATAAAATGTACACTGTGTTATGTAATCAATGCAAACGGCTGTGGTATAAGAGAAATAAAGCACTGGAACATGCTGTAAGACCACATCACCCCACCTTGTCTTTGATTATTTTCCTATCACAGAATGCTCCATCATGGTTTATTCCTAACATATGACATCCACCACAGATTAGGACAGATGAGCTATAATAACTCTTTTGAGAATGGAGATTAACACAAGGTTCTTATTTTTCCTGATGAGCACAGGGAAGTGTGGAGTGTGAAACATTATCAGAGCAAGGCCTTTGTTACAAGCTGAGTTACTCCAGAGGTGTGTTTGGGTGGGTGTGGGTGGAGAGGCGGAGTAGAAGGAGGATCTTATGCACATTGTGTAAAGAGCTCTAATTAATGTGTGTTTGTGTGTGATTGAGAAACTGGCCTTTTCTCCTCCAGGGATCAGCCTGTGATGGAGTCAAGTGTACACTCTTGGCAGTGTGACCTGGATTTGGGAGTGGAGTTGCAGAGTGAGTGAATGTGTGTAGAGACCTTTCACTGCAAAACCAGGCCGTCAGTCAGATGAGAGCGTGATACACACCACACTGCAGCCTCACATGGCACTGCGTCTGGGGAGGAGGAGTACCCAGCCTCCCCAGTAATTAACTAGCGAGAGAGAGATTGAACATGGTGGTGGTTGGGGTGTAAGCATAAACACTATGTAGCAGAATGCAGACCCTTTATTGCATATTTAAACCCTTATATGAATCTGTACATGTCTTTGAGCCCATTTATGGAAGAATTCAAATCAGTAGAATTCAAAAAATTCAAAATATTTTATAAATCTATTTTATCCTTACTGCTAATTCTTGCTAGCCTGCTAAAATGAGCCAGCTAATCAGATCTAATGAAGAATTCACAATAAATTAGATGAATTGATATGAGTATTATACGTGTCTGTACACAATTAACTTTATACTTAACAACATTTTTTTTTTTATACATGTGAGCTATCCTGAGGATTTAAAAAAAGAGGAAATTTTAAGTCATTTTCAAATATTTTTAGCACATATTCACTGATAAATCTAGCTAGCCGGCTAACAAGTGCTGACATGATTTCTGAGAGGAATTTTAAGCTATATTCAGAGATATACATGTATGTATCATTTCCACTGATAATGCTAACTAGCTGGTGAATAAGAGCTAACCTGACAGGATTTCTGAGAGTAATTTTATGTCACATTGGCACTAATTTTCATTGATAATGCTAACTAGCTAACTAACAAGTAAATTTTAAATCATATTCAAACATGTCCATAATATTCACTGTTAACACTAGCTAGCTAGCTAACAGGCTAACCTGACAGGATTTCTGAGAGGAATTTTATGTCATATTCCTCAAATATTTTACATTTTTATTGATAATGCTAACTAGCTAACTAACAAGCAAATTTTAAATCATATTCACAGATGTTCATATTCTTCATAAATTACTTTAGCTAGCTGCCTAACAAACTAACCTGACAGGATTTCTGAGAGGATTTTTTTTTTTTTCCAAATTCCTAAATGTTCATTCATAATCTTCACTGGTATAACTAGATATCTAGCCAACAAACTTTATGCAATCCTCCAAATTCCACTGTTTTTTTTTTGTTTGTTTGTTTGTTTGTTTGTTTGTTTGGTTGTTTGTTTGTTTGGGTTTTTTTGAAAACCAATGAAACTGTTTTTATTTGTAATAGACAAAATGGTTACACAAACAGTACAATAGAATGTTCTTATATCTTTCCTTCTCCAGCTAAACACACTTCTAAATGAACCTGGTGCAGAACCATATGAACCCCAGAGCTCTTTCTTCACGTAAGTTCACAGCAGAATTCATTTTTCCTCTGAAAATACCTTTTGGGTTTAATTTTTATTGAACATTTCTGCTGAACATTTCTGCTGAACTAAACATTTCTTCTGAACTAAACATTACAAATTCCATTGTTAACCCAAGCTAACTGGCCAACCTGAGAAAATCTTAGTTCTTATTTGAAGCCAGGTGATTATTGAGACAGGGAATGTCCATATTAGGAACAGTATGTACTCAGACCCTTGCTACTCGATAGATAATTCATTCTGCATTATTCTATTATTCTTCCCAGTAACTGTGAGCTCCTTGCTTGGTCATTTCCTTTCATTCGCACACACAGTATACACAGAGGGAACATACTCACACAAAGAGAAACCCTGCTAACACCCAGTTGCTCTGATGGCCATTCTTCCTCAGCATGGCAACATGTGCATCTCGCTGTGAGAAATGTTGATTTCATTCGCTAATTTGTTAATTGGTTTTCCTCCATTACAGCCCCCTCCCTGTCCGCTAATGTCGCCGGACACTGTGAGATGGAAATTGGTTAAAAAACGATAATGAAAGATAGATATTGAAATAAATAAAACTGGAATGCTCCCCGAGGACCTGAATGGAGAAACTTATCTGCTTCGTCTGCTGATATGAAATAATTAAGCGAATTAAGTGAACAAAGGGCTGGGAGAGCTCTGTCTAATGCCATATCTCTTGACCTGTGGCTAAATGCAGCATCCGTGCAGATACAATTCAGAGGCCCATCAAGGCCAAACTGTACAAGCCCTGGTAACACACACTTACACACAAACATTGCTGATCTGGCCTGTGAGATGAGATGAGTTCAAACTGCTGACTGCTTTTGGACAGAGGTATTAAAGGAAAACTTTATATATATATATATATATATATATATATATATATATATATATATATATATATATATATATATATATATATTATATATATATATATATATATATATATATATATATATATATATATATATATACAGTATCTCACAAAAGTGAGTACACCCCTCGCATTTTTGTAAATATTTGATTATACCTTTTCATGTGACAAGACTGAAGAAATGACACTTTGCTACAATGTAAAATAGTGAGTGTACAGCTTGTATAACAGTGTAAATTTGCTGTCCCCTCAAAATAACTCAACACACAACCATTAATGTCTAAACTGCTGGCAACAAAAGTGAGTACACCCCTAAGTGAAAATGTCCAAATTGGGCCCAATTAGCCATTTTCCCTCCTCGGTGTCATGTGACTTGTTAGTTTTACAAGGTCTCAGGTGTGAATGGGGAGCAGGTGTGTTAAATTTGGTGTCATCGCTCACACACTCCCTCATACTGGTCACTGGAAGTTCAACATGGCACCTCATGGCAAAGAACTCTCTGAGGATCTGAAAAAAAGAATTGTTGCTCTACATAAAGATGGCCTAGGCTATACGAAGATTGCCAAAACCCTGACAATGAGCTGCAGCATGGTGGCAAAGACCATACAGCGGTTTAACAGGACAGGTTCCACTCAGAACAGTCCTCGCCATGGTCGACCAAACAAGTTGACTGCACGTGCTCAGCTTCATATCCAGAGGTTGTCTTTGGGAAATAGACATATGAATGCTGCCAGCATTGCTGTAGAGGTTGAAGGGATGGGGGGTCAGCCTGTCAGTGCTCAAACCATACGCCGCACACTGCATCAAATTGGTCTGCATGGCTGTCGTCCCAGAAGGAAGCCTCTTCTAAAGATGATGCACAAGAAAGCCCACAAACAGTTTACTGAAGACAAGCAGACTAAGGACATGGATTACTGGAACCATATCCTGTGGTCTGATGAGACCACGATAAACTTATTTGGTTCAGATGGTGTCAAGCGTGTGTGGTGGCAACCAGGTGAGGAGTACAAAGACAAGTGTGTCTTGCCTACAGTCAAGCATGGTGGTGGGAGTGTCATGGTCTGGGGCTGCATGAGTGCTGCCGGCACTGGGGAGCTACAGTTCATTGAGGGAATCATGAATGCCAACATGTACTGTGACATACTGAAGCAGAGCATGATCAGTATGCAGTATTCCAGCATGATAATGACCCCAAACACACCTCCAAGACGACCACTGCCTTGCTAAAGAAGCTGAGGGTGAAGGTGATGGACTGGCCAAGCATGTCTCCATTCCTAAACCCTATTGAGCATCTGTGGGGCATCCTCAAACGGAAGGTGGAGGAGCACAAGGTCTCTAACATCCACCAGCTCCGTGATGTCATCATGGAGGAGTGGAAGAGGACTTCAGTGGCAACCTGAGAAGCTCTGGTGAACTCCCTGCCCAAGAGGGTTAAGGCAGTGCTGGAAAATAATGGTGACCACACAAAATATTGACACTTTGGGCCCAATTTGGACATTTTACGTAGGGATGTACTCAATTTTGTTACCAGCAGTTTAGACATTAATGGCTGTGAGTTGAGTTATTTTGAGGGGACAGCAAATTTACACTGTTATACAAGCTGTACACTCACTACTTTGCATTGTAGCAAAGTGTCATTTCTTCAGTGCTGTCACATTAAAATATATAATTAAATACTTACAAAAATGTGAGGGGTGTACTCACTATTGTGCGATACTGTATACACACACACACACACACACACACACACACACACACACACACACACACACACACACATATATATATATATATATATATATATATATATATATATATATATATTGAGA
Organism: Ictalurus punctatus; assembly: GCF_001660625.3. NCBI lineage: Eukaryota > Metazoa > Chordata > Actinopteri > Siluriformes > Ictaluridae > Ictalurus > Ictalurus punctatus. The sequence goes on from NC_030427.2 coordinate 12,233,562, forward strand.
AGTAAAGAGAAAACCAGTTCACTGAAAACTCATTTATAAATGCAGGTGTAAGGGCAGTTGTTGAATTGTGTCAATAAATGTTTACGAAAAACACATTCGTGAATTTAAGAATCTTTCCAGAAATTATTAAAGGAGAGAATTTTCCTTTTTCCTTTGGGAAAGTGTAAGTAACCGGAATTGCTTTTTACTGTATTACAGTTTTCAAAAGTTAAACAAACCTACATAACAGCAAGCTTGGGAGGACTTCCTCTTATGACTGTCTCATTCTTTGACCTTAACTGTTAGGGAGAAATGGAAAAACAATGGTAGTTTTGAATTTGTATTATATTATTGCATATTTTTATATGTGTATTAATGGAATTTAACAACTGCACCTAGACTTTGTTCATAAGCTGGCTTTGGGTAAACATGCTTCCCGTGGTTTTCGGAGTGCCAATATTTTTCAGGAAATATTTTTCTTAGGAATTATTTGTTGTGGTAATAACAGAAATTCTGTGGATGCAGTGGGTGTTTAGAGTACTAAAAAAAAAAAAAAATTTAAAGAAAAAATAAAATAAATTATTTATGAGGTTGTGCTGGTAGACACTATAATTCACTCAATGACACTTAAGTACAGGATTCCAGGATGGAGATCCAGTGTGTGTGTGTGTGTGTGTGTGTGTGTGTGCGCACACATATGTATGTTGAACAATGGTGAGACCAGATGCCAGCAAACAATAGTAATCATGAGTGGGCTGTAGAAAAAGTGTCCACAGTGTAGGAACTTGAGTCATTTCTGGCTTCAGTGAAGACATCAGGACGACAAAACAATAAAGTGAGAGAGAGAGAGCGAGAGAGAGAGAGAGAGAGAGAGTGAGCATGAGAGAGAAGATAGTAAAAAAAATCTTTAACAATTCAATATGCTCCGAACTGATCTCAGCTGACAGTGGCGGTTTGTCTGTAGTTCAGGTTAATTAGCTGCTGCTTATTTTTAATGAACTTCATGCAGTTGTTTGCTTGTATAATCAAGGCACAGAAGCAGAACCGCAAGCTAAGGTGCCAAAAATAAGCTGACAAAAGCACAGGCCCGCCTCGCCAGGCTCCCTCTAAATGGGAAAGCCAACTGCCTGCTTCATAAAACTCGCTTAGCTCGCTCAAACAAAATGGACTGTAAAGTTCGTTAGATGGAAATATTAAAAAAGAATTAAGCTAATGGAGGTAAAATTAAAAGAAATGAGCCAACAAACATATCACGCCAAAAATGGCTCCGCTCTGACAGCTAAGATTCCTAATGACGGACTACGTTCTGAAAAAAAAAAAATTTAAATGGCGTTCTGTGCTTAAATTTCTTTGAAAAGTAATGACCCATGGACGATGCACACTCCAGGCATTTTGTGGGGAGTGGAGGGGAGGAGAGAGAGAGAGAGAGATAGAGAGAGAGAGACAAACAAAGAGAAATGTCCTGTTGTAAAGGTTAGGTGGTTCCTTTGGAAGACCAAGATGGGGGGGTAGGTGGCAAGAAGGCATCATGAGAGTGCTGAACAGGGAGAAGAGGAGATGAGGCAGTGGAAGTGGCTCTAGGTTAAGGGGTAAGAAATAAATGCTTAAGATAAATCGGAAGAAAACTGCAAGAAAGAAAGTACAGTTAACTAAATTAAACCAGAACACAAATGAATTCTCGATTCTTATTGGTCAGAATGTGTTGATTAATTCTCTTTAACAGCAGCTCTGACAATAGTACTGGCTGCAAGGTATACATTAATGCACTTGTTCTAGTACGTTTCTTTGAACTAGTATGGTAGATGTTCCACATAAACATGTTTAATCATTGATATGGTGACACAGTCTAGGAGGTGATGATTATTTAATGTTTATGGAAGGAGTCTCCAGTGTCATCACTTCGTCACAGTCAGAAGTAAAGCTGGAACTATGTTTGCAGACATGGGAAAGTCTTCAAGATGGAGAACTTTGGGATTTATGGTTTCTCGGTGACAGGACAAGCTGCGTACACAGTGAAGTGCCTTGAAATGTGCAGCCTTATTCAGTGTGTTGACGTAATTTCCACTGAAACAAGAAGACAAGCCAAGACATAACGAGTGGGTTTTCTTCCTTTTTAAATAGCCAATAGCATTTAGCTTACTTCACAGCCTGCGCTAAGACGTACTTGATAGTTAGTACCATGGACGCGAGCCCGAGCAATAAAGTGAATGATTTCAAGCTGTTATCTTCTTAACCAACTTAGCTGGAAAACTGAATAAAACGCGCACTTTTGAAAAGCCGAAGACACATTTATGACCCATGTTTGCTGATATGATTTCTCTCACTCAACAACAGTAACTTCAGTAAAATCTGATGAGAAGCTGAAGTGCCGAATGATGTCATCAAAATTGTTGATCCGTATTGGTAGTAGAGAGAGACTGTACATTTTAAATGCATATATCTTCTAAATGCAAATTTTGTCATTGTGTTGGAGCACACTCGCTTATAGATAACCTTAAGGGTAACATAATCATACTAAATCCCACAAAACTACAATTCTTATTTCATGAGGACTTTAACTTCAAGAGAGAGAAAGAAAGAGAGGCTGAGCGACTTTTTATAGCTGTTATAACATCAGTGTTAATAGGAACTAACTTGTTTAGCAACATTCCATAGCATAAAATGTAGCTATGAATTGATTTTTTAAAATAGTATTTTTAAAAATAAATACAAATATTGGTGGGGTTTTTTTTTTGCCAAATTGCTGTAGTATAACAGGGAAAACACGTATCGTATTTTATTCCTTACTCAGCTAATGCCAAAATGAAATTTGCTGTTTCATTGAGTCATATCCATAGTAATAATAATCCAAAGCCATCTCTCTTCAACAATGATATTTATATGGTAGATATCATAACTATGTGGAATTTCAAAGTCTTACTCACTGAAGTATCGACTCCTGACATGCTATTACAGATAGAGAATTCACGAGAGTCTGATTGAGAGTTCTATGCAAGTAACTGGAGTTTAGGATCACAGAGTCACTCATTACAGCCTGCATTTTTTGAATAAAGTATTCCCCTCCTGTGCCTTTCTCCTCTCATTTCAAGTTTGACAGAGGAAAGACTTTGGATGAAACGGAGGAGTGTGTCCCATTTCCAAGTTTCAATTGTTCTAATGAGGTTGGAGCATTCGCATCTGGATTCGTGTATGAGAGGCCCTGCTCTGAGCAGCTTCTGCACGGGGAAGTGTTTCATTTCAGCCCCAAACTGTTGAGAGCGAACCCAATCCTGGAAACCTGCAAAAGCTCTTTTTTTTTTTTCCAACGTCGGCTGCTAATCTCCTCGAGGAGAAATACGAGACGACAATGGTTAAAGCACCTCCAATAATTGGGTCCAACAGGCTTATGGTATTAACCTAAAATGAGTTCTTTTCCCCTTTTAAGTGCAATCCATTATTTCAATCCCCCTGTAAAATTTGGTCTTTGAGAATATTAATAAATCCCACATCGAAAACGGCGACGCAGCTCAGTAAAAGGCTGTGTACCTGAAGTCGCAAGCCGAGGTCTCGCCAAGGACGGTGGCATGAAAGCACAATGCGCCATTAGCTCTTGAAGACGACCTTGGCCTCCTTCATCATGCTCCCTTGAAACAAAACAAATAGAATTGGGGCTTTTTGATCGGGACGGAGCAGGGCCGGGGTTCACCACTTCAGAGCCGCTTGCGCTTACCACTGAAGTACGCAGACATCTGAGGAGTGTGTCGTACGCGTCTTACGAGGCCTTGCCATACTCTAAGTTTCACTCAGAGCGTCAGAAACTTTCAGCCTTCTTCTCCTCATTAAGGAGACAGAGACTGTACACAGGAGCATGTTTTTCAATAGAATTTATACATGCTCTTACATTGCTATTATACAAGTCCACTACCTAGTATTGACTGTATTGCATCATATAATTTGGCCTTTTTTCTTTTTCTGCATTACATTTTTTAAAGAAAAAAAAGTCCTCAGTAACAGTTAATATATAAAAAATGTACGAAATTGAATGGATATTCCGTGTAAGTTGTTAAGCAATGACAAGAATTAACACACACTTTTATATCTGAATAAAATATGCAGTATTATTATCATATACAGACGAGCTCAAGGCTGCTATCAAAGCAAGCAGTGCCACAGGTTGATTGCCTCCATGCCACGCCGCATTGATGCAGTAATTTGTGAAAAAGGAACCCCGGGCAAGTATTGAGTGCATAAATTGATATAGCTTTCAGAAGGTAGACATTCTGTATTATAAATTCTATATTCTAATATTTTGAGATACTGGATTATTTATTTCCATGAGCTATAAGCCATAATCATGAAAATTAAAAACAAAAAAAGGCTTGAAATATTTCACTTTATTTGTAATGAACCTAGAATATATGGAATTTTTTGGATTTTTTAAAGAACTTTTTAAAGAATTTTTTCAAAGAAACTTTTTAAAGTCCAACAGCTGTAAGTAAAATATACAGAATGGTATGAAGAAGCGACGCTGGGGCTGATGTCTTTCTAGAACAGACTGTAGATTCAGGAAGCCTATCAGTGAATCCTGTCAAGTGATTAGAAAAAATCGCCCCACGTCACTGACACCTCATTTTGCACCTCATAATGCATTGTTCAACCCTAATTGTCTGAATGTTGAGCTACTGACACATCAATAGGTGAGATTCCATCCATCTATCCATCTATTTTCTGTACCACTTATCCTACACAGGTTTGCTGGGGAGCCTGGAGCCTATCCCAAGGAACTCAACGGGGGCGATCCTGGACGGAGTGCCAGCCCATCGTAGGGCACAATCGCACACCAATTCACACACTATGGACAATTTGGAAATGCCAATCAGTCTACTGTCTTTGGACTATGAGAAGAAACCGGAGTACCCGGAAGGTATCCCTGAAGAACGGGGAGAACATGCAAACTCAGCGCACACAGGGAGGAGGTGGGAATCAAACCCTCAACTCTTGAGGTGTGTGGTAAACATGCTAACCACTAAGTCACTCTGCCTTCCCAATTATGTATAGTTGATTTTTAGCATACACACACCAGCTACACCCACAGTAACATGGTCAATCCTTTCTAAATGAATGTATTTTTTTTTTACCCTTTTTCTGCACCTGTCCAAAGAGTACTGACTCATCCTTCCCTGCAAATTCAGAAATGTTCTCCCACCTGCTCTGTTCCAATTCCTTTCCATCATCCGGTGTGAACTCGAATGCCAACTTCCTCTCGCTCACCAGGCATTACCACACGATACCCTGAGATCAGCTGCCTCTTTTCCACAGCTTGCCCTCCCTTACCTATCGTTACAGCGATGGCTCTGATGGCACAGTCAGTAAACAAGGAAAGCGATTAAGCAGATGAGGTGTGCATGAATGGAGCAGGTAGACAAAAAATGAGAGAGAAACACAGAAAAAAAGCACTCTAGGGAGTAATCAGGCATGCTGTCTGTGCAGGAGAGAGAGCAAATGAGACTCAGCTCTACACAGGTGCTTCTCTCAGCTCTGCTACATTGCTTAATTGAGCAAATCTTTTATTTCAGGCCCTCCTGTAGCTTCAATTAACGATCTTAGAACAAAAGGATGAAATAAAGTAAATAAATAAAAGAACAGCACACAAACACAATGAAACACATGCCCACTTGTGCGTCCCTGCAATCCCACTAAAAAAAAAATCAGATTTGGGTTTCAGCCACTTTGTAAAACATGTGCACAGGTAATGTAATGAATGACACCAGTGATACACTATCGAATGGATTTATCTTCATCTATGCTGTTGAATTCTCAAATCTGATTGGTCAGAAGATGTTGATTAATTTCCTATAACAGCAGCTCTGACAATAGTTCTAGCATAAGTTATTTTTCTGCTAGTAACAACTTATGGCAGACACTCAACATATATATATATATATATATATATATATATATATATATATATATATATATATATATATATATATATATATATATATATATATATATGTAAAATGTCATTAACTGTTGAGATATTTACGTATGTAGCATTTTTGGAAGGAGTCTCCAGTGTCAGCGCTTTGTAACAGTCAGAGGTAAAGTTGTAGCTTTAAGCTTCCACCACAAATAGGATGGAGGGCATTGCTGTTTCTCAGTAACATGACATTTGACATTTTTTTTTTGGTCATATTAATTTCAAGTGAAAGAGAATAGAGAGGCTGGAGAAGGAATGACTGTTTACAGCTGCTAATGTAAGTGATAACAGGATCTATATTAATTCATGTGCATTCCAGAACATTGTGTAGCTGTAAATGGATACAAATGACTGGGTATCATGAAAATGATTATTGTCAGCAAAATTACTGTGGTAAGAGTAATAAAACACATTGGGGATTGCTGTTAAAAACAATTTACATTTGTGGCATTTGGAAGACACCCTTAAGCGACTTACATTGTATTTCATTTATACATCTGAGCAGTTGAGGGGCCCAACAGTGACAGATTTTCAGTGCTGGGGTTTTAACTTGCAACCTTCCAATCAGTAGCCCAACGTTTTAACCACTGAGCTACCACTGCACACGCTTCAATTTAGCCACTCTATTTATCTATCTATCTACAGTATCTACAGTATCTACTGTATCTATCAACAGTACCTATCTCTCTTAGAAATATATTCTCACAATGAACCTTTGGCCCCTGGGTTTCACAACAATAACAAGTTAGCTTCTACACATCTCATACCAACCACCCCCTCCACACCCCCACACCCCTTTCATCAGGGACCAGAAAAAGATAATACATAGATTAAATATGTATGGAAGAATTAGGCAATCTGAAGGATTATATCATTTAAATTCAAATCGTTCCATCGAGTAGGATTCTCACACCCTCTTCCTCTCTGTCTCGCTCTTGCTCATTAAGATGGTGGGGAATATTAGCAGATGCAAACAGTAATACACTGTCCCTTATTAGCCAGCGATTCCACTTCTGAACTTTGGGCCGGTGAATATGAATGAACGTTGGCGGTGATGGCACCTTCCGGAGTAGAGAAGTGTCAAGCGGGGTTGTGCGTAAAGATGGCTGGCTCATATTAAGCCTTTTGTGTGGATCTGCAGAGAATCTGACAGAGACAGCACTCAATCACACGCGCCTTGTCACACCATCAATCCGCTTAATTATGCCCAAATGTGAGCATTTTAATAAACGTTATAAATGGTCCATCCATTTTTTTTTTTAGAGCCACAGTACTGGTGGTGGTGGTGGTGCAGCTCCCCCCACAATCTAGCTGAAGGTTCTCAAAAAAAGAAAGTGTGAGAAAAAAGGAAGGGGGAAAAAAGAAACATATTTACTTCTTTTGCTGAATTTCAATCTGAGGGGCCAATTATCTTCCTATTGCAATGCCACGCTTCAAACTGGAACCGTGTGTATGTGTGTGAGTGTGTGTGGGTGGGTGTGTGTGTAATAGAGAGAGAGTGGAGGCATCAAGAGTGCGTGGGGTAGTTGTGGACTCGGGGCCGAGTGAAGAATAGGGCGACTGCGCTTTGATCCAAACCTGGAGGTCAAAAAGTGAAATTAAAACCAGCGACTGAAACGGTTGTGGAATAAACAGGGTGGAAAATATCTGACACTCACGCCCTCGAGTTCCAATACCCAGTTTTAACACCAAAGATCTGCAGCGATCTGGACTGGCCTTCGCAGAGCCACTCTGCCACCCGTACATAGCTCTGACTTAATCTCTGGTGGTTCTGCAAGTGTGTGTGTGTTTGTGTGGTCATTTTACACTTGTCACTGCACGACTAGGATCTATTTCTCGCTGTTTTTTTGTGTCAAACGTGTTTTCACCGGCGAGAACCATTCCTGCTCTCTGAAGGTCAGAGCTTGTGTGTGTGTGTGTGTGTGTGTGTGTGTGTGTGTGTGTGTGTGTGTGTGTGTGTGTGTGTGTGTGTGTGTGTGTGTGTGTGTGTGTGTGTGTGTGTGTGTGTGTGTGTGTGTCTGTGAGGTGTTACTGAATACACGCTGATTCGCTGGGGTTGAGCTCTGTCTCTCCTTAGGTGAGGTATTAGCAAAGCTTATTTATTTCCATTTCCGAGGCTTTTATTTGCCAGGTTCCCCCGAGGCATGCCCGATTTCTTCTGCGATTCCCTTCTTAATTTTAATACCCTTTTTACTCATCACACACACACACTTTCTCTCTCTCTCTTTCTCTTTCTTTCTTTACTGTCACCCCCCACCCCCACCCGCCAACTCTTCTCTCCTTTCTCGGAATAAAGGATCTCCTGCGCAGGCAGACAAGGCGACCACTGGGATGACGGTAAACTAGCTTCTTTTTCTTCGCAATTAATTGGTGTACAGCCATGTGCATATATGATAACAGATTTTTTTTTCTTCTCCTCAACAAGGAAAAGGGAGGTTAATTAATGTAAGAGCCATGTTCGTGGAGATGCTGAATTTACAGCGCCCCCTCCCTCCGTTTCTCCCTCCCTCTCTCTCGTGTCTTCCCTCTCCTCTTTTCTCCTCCTCCCTCCATCCCTCCCTCCATTCTCCTCCAGTCTCTCCCTGTGCCGCCTTTAAGAACCCTGATTCTCCACTAATGACCTAGTTCTTTTAATGAGCTGAATTAACCCCCGGCTACAGTCACCCAGGTCTTAATTGTCAACCGAGGCTGAAACAGGAGACCCCCACAGACCCCCCTCCCCGCCAAACACACACTCACACACACATTCATACACACTCCATACCGTCAGCAGGTATGCTACATTACAACATATCAATAAATAAACCAGGGCCATCGTTATCATTAATACATTTGGCTTTTATGGATTTTTGGAAGCATGTTGTCCTCTTCTCTCCAACTCTCCAAACACACACAGACACTCGCCATGCCCCATGTAGCTGTCCGTCACGCTGCGACACTGCAGTCAAGGCCCCAATAATACAATAATTAGAAAACGCCTGTGCTGGGGAACCTGCAGACTCATTAGATTTGATTTAAAAGGACCCCTTCATTTAGCAAAATGAGATTAAATATTCTCCTTCATGTCGCACCCAAGAGGTGTGTTTTAAAAATTCAATACACTGCTTTACTGTAAAGCGTAATGTAAAATAAATGCAGTTTTGAGACATAGACATGTGGACATCTAATTAGAGAGCCTTAATAAATAATGTTTATTTATTTATTTATTTATAATAACAATAAATTCAGAATGTTCTGCTTCTCAATTCAACACTTTTCATTAAAAAAAAAAAGGAAAGAAAATTACGCAACCACAAACGCAGGTTACAAGTACTGCATACACTTCACATGAGGTAAATAAGGGTAATTTTTTGATTTTTTTCATTTTATTGTCAATCATACACACACACACACACACACACACACACACACACACACACACACACACACACACACACACACACACAAACACAAGCTCTGACCTTCAGAGAGCAGGAATGGTTCTCGCCGGTGAAAACACGTTTGACACAATATATATATATATATATATATATATATATATATATATATATATATATATATATATATATATATATATATGCACTGGGATGAAATTTTGTGCCTCTAGGATCACAATGGAATGGGCAAGACGGTATATTTACACACACACAAAAGCCAGTAAAATTGATTCATCTGTTCATCTTCAGCAAATGTTTTATCCTGGATCTCAGGGACCCTGGGCATGAGGCAGGAATACACCATGGATGGGACTTCAGTCTGTCACATCACATGGTCAGTAGAAATTGTGAAAAAGTGAAAAGGCAAGTTAGGAGTCACAGACAAGTCCAATTAAATTAAATCAGATTTAAATCCAAGACTCCCTCAGTTAGGGTTAGTGATGGTGGTGGAGAGTGCTGTTGCTGTCAATCATATTGCTCCAGAAGCTCCAAAAAAGTGTGCGATTGTGTTGAGATCTGGTGAGTATGAAGGCCATACAGTATCATTTATACCAATTATCTATACCATTTTAAACTATTCACTGAATTTGTCGTGTTGATGGGGGTGGGGTCATCCTGGAAGAGAACAGGCCCATCAGGATAGATAAAGATCAGAAGAACTGTTCTTGCCTGTAGATTTAAAGTAGCACTTCGCGGTGTATACAGCTTTTTTCAAGGGAATGAGGAACTTTTTTAAACCAAAGATCATTGCTCCCAGCTGAGAACAAGAGACAGGAGGTCAAATGGAATGGTGGGATTGGGAGCGCTGTGTGTGACAGGGCGGGTGGGAGTTTGACAGACAGTGGCACAGTCCAATCCTGACCTGAGAGTACAGAGAGGGGCATGTAGCACCGACAGCATGACAAGGGCAAGAGGAAAGGGCAGAACGCACACTGTCTCACACACATACACACACACCTATGTGAATACATTCACAGACAGCCAAAAAAAAAAAACAAATGGACAGGAAAAATGTAAATCACATTTTTAAAGTCACCCAGCCAAAACTAACAATCAATAGAATGCAATTTTATTTTTATTAAAAAATACTGGTTACTGGAGAAAAAAAAATAAATAAAAATCATTTGGACAAATAGAGTCACTTTTTTTAAAATTTCCTTTCCCTTAGTTTGGTATCATTCCAGTGTAAACATTCACTGATGTTGAAGAAGGTAACATGATACAGTCAGGGGGTGGGAGGTGTATAATTTTGAACAGAATAATCAGTGTAAATTGTTAATATACTGTATTCTGGGAAACATGTAAATATCTTATGTAGTTTCTGCTGGGCAGTACTACATTAAAACATAAGATCTTTAAACAAAATAATCCTGTTCAAAAGTTTACATCCCCCTGACTCTTAATGTAGTGTTGCCTTCCTGAGAATCAGTGAATGTTTGCACCTTTTGTAATAGTTACGTATGAGTCGCAAAACAAATTGGGTGAGATGGACACTCAGATTTCATCCGATAACTGACAGTAGAGTAAGACAAACAATTTAAGTCACTTAATTCACAATTTTGAAAAAGGTACCGGCGAGCATTTGAGGATCGTGAGCAGAAATGGGAAAATGGATGTTGGGCCTCGTGAGGAAAGAGCACTTTTTTTTTTTTGTCTTCTGAAGGTTTTAAATGAGAGCTTTAAAGGAAATCTCCCTCTTGAATAGCACTTCTAAGAGCCTTCACGGTAAATTTACACGGATCCTTCGCCGCCTCAGGAACTGTGAGATGACTCTCTGAAGCTGTGAGAGAGATACTGAGAGAGAGAGAGAGAGAGAGAGAGAGAGAGAGAGAGAGAGAGGGGGCAAGGTTGAGCTCATCTTTGCCCTATAGTATTGTTCTATAGATAAATCACTGGAAAGAAAATACTATTCATAACTCCCCATCATCAAAAACATCATTATCTCCGCCATCATCATCATCATCATCATCGTCACTATGGTAAAAGCCGTGTGCAGCTTGAAGCGTGTTATAGGCAGTCATCTGTCTGTTGTCAGCGCAGGTTACACACTCTAATCTCTGGCTGCTTTTGAATTACAATGTCATCACTGTCCCACTGTGAGCTTTTTTTTCCCTTCTCTTGTTCATCTCTCTCTCTCACTCTCTCTCTCGCTTACTCTCTCTCTCTTTCCCCCGGTTGCCTGAGGGCTCTGCACCATTTCTGTTTATTCCCCCTTATCTTGCCCTCATCTCTGCGAGCCTTTGACAGATGGTTATAGGCGTACAACAGTTTGATTTCTCTCTCCACCTATCCTTCTTCTTTCTTCCTGCTCTACAACAAATAGCTCAGACCTGGTGTGTATCACATGACTATCACATAACTGCTCTTTGTGGGTGTGTGTCAGTGTGTTCGAGACATACACACACCTGGTTCATCTATCTATCTGATCCTTTAACGTATTCTCGCTCTTTTCATCACTCTCCAAGGTAAATGGCATTAAGCTTGCTGAGTGTTATTAAAAAGATACATTTGCCTGGTTGGCCTTTTTCTTCATGACACAAACACACAGACACACAGACACACAGACACACACACACACACACTCACATCTTACTATCCTTGTGAGGACCTTCCATTGAGATCGTTTACTAATGCAGACAATGAATGTAATGCCTACACTTAAACATACACTTAAAACAAAAGAATACATGGTTTTCTCTTTTTTTTTTTTTTTTGGCAGGTTTTCTTTCTTTTTTTTTTTTTTTGTAAAAGTGGTTCACTTTTGACCTGTGTGAAAGTAGAAAAAAATGTATATAAAATATTATTTATACGTGTTTATTTGATTGCTTATTTATGTTTAGTAAAAAAATAAATCTTGAGTTCGCTTATGATACCAAATTGAACTAAAGGGGGGAAAAAAGTGATTCTGTTTGTCTAAGACAGCTACCCACATTTAAAAAATGCATTTAATTTTATTTTTCATTCTTTTCCCTTACTTTCTTTGTCTTCTTTTTTTTTAATCATTTATCATATTCCACCTTATTCTGGTGAGGGTGCTTTTTGTTTTTTTAGCTACATTTGGCCCCCACCAAAATATAAAAACATCCCTCCCCCTTCCTCACTCACACATACACACACACTCATTCATACACTGAGACACACACACACACACACACACACACACACACACACACACACACACACACACACACACACACTTATGCATGGCTGCACTTTTTTCCTACAGGGGGTTTCCCTGCGCTCTACCTCACCAAACACACAGTGTCATCGTAAATATCCGGGCCGTGCTTGGGCACCGGTGTAATTTTTAATCGGGCCAGTCGGCAAGTCAGCGTCATGCTCTGAGATGATGCATAGTGGTAAATAAGCCGAGCTAAATTAGCTTTCCTGTCACTGGCCTACCTTTCAGCCGGCGGCTGCAGGAAATTGACTGCACGCTAGATTTTCAAAATTAGCCCTTAATGTTGGCCTGACAAACGGAGGCACCGTAATGCTGCCATGTGTCACACACAAAGAATCACCTTTTCTATCCACACACACACACACACACACACACACACACACACACACACACACACACACACACACACTCCTATAATTTGGTAATAAAGGAGAGTTAGCTGAGGTGGAATCCTCTGTGATTTATAATTCCCCACCCTGCACAGGTATTCTCCCACAAGGGATTTGCATTAGAATATTGCCAGTCGTTTTTATGGCGTAAATTCCGTAAGGAGGGGCGATGAAAGTGTGCATGTCACCGTTTCCTTTCCCTACTGCTTAATGTGCCTGTCATGGCATAAAAATTTCAAGGCCTTGAAAAATTGTTTGCTGATCCAGATGATGACCCCTAATGGCAGACACATAAATAAATCAATATTTAATATTCTAATGCATATGAATATTCATCGCTTCTGCATACCTGTGACATGCATATATTGGACCAGGCGGTTTGTCATGCTTAATGTGTTGTGAGTATTACGATGTCTTTTATGTGCTGTATAATTTTTTTTAACACTGACAGAAAAGGTTACAAAAAGACCAGACTCTTTACAACCATGGTGAGTAGAAAACTATCTTGGATTGCACAACATGCTGAACCGTGATGTGCATGGGCTACAAAAAAAATAGAAAATAACTTGAAAGTCAGGTTCCACTTCTGTCAGCTAAGACCAAGAATGTGAGGCCACTGAAACTGGACAGTTAAGATTGGAAAAGTGTTCAAAGAGTATAGGTTCCTAAAAGTGAGGACTGAATGTATAGACTTCGGGAGACACACACAAATCATGACTTGATTACTCGCAATGTGTCTGAAATGAATATGGTCAACCATAGAGATGTAAAAAGCTTAGGAATAAAGAGAGAATGCAAGTTCAGGAATATTAAGTTTATGATGATGTTTTAATAAATAAAGTTCTTGTTGAATGAAGACCGATGCTCCATTCCATATTTCCTCATGAATTTATTTAATGGAGCAGAACGTGAAAGCCCTATCGTGACATTATATTTGATGTAAGCAAAAAGCTGTAGACTTTCCTGCTTATTGTAGCTTTATTGTGGTGTCAGGTCAGGCATTAAGGCTGGTGCAGTGTTGGATTAGAGCAACTGCTGTGTTGGGAACATATGGCATTTGTCATCTCCCACTAGGGAAGCGTAGCTACCACCAACACCTCCTCACCCCAGGGGGATTTCAGGTTCTGAGAGGTTTAGCTGTTTAATGTGCTTCATTCTACCATTTTACTGGAGAGAGAGACAGCACGAGATAGAGAAAGAGAAAGAATTCATCCAAACCCTTCTGCTGCTGACGGAGGAAAGACTTGTCAGATGCAGAACTCTGACCAAACCTGAGACTTAATAAACTCAATCCTCTTCAATCTGCTTGGATCGGGGAGGTCAAGAAAGACATTTCAGTGCTGATCCGTCGTCTTGGGAGCATTTTAAAGCTCATATGATTGTCATGAGTGCTGAATAGTGACATTTATTTTCCTCTTCTGTACAGCAACATTTCTTTTCCTCCTATGTGTAGATATTCATTGTGGCAGCCTGGGAAAACCCATTGGCTGAACTCTGGAGACCAAAAAATGATGGGAAAATCAGATTTCAACCAAAAAATTTTGTCTTTCTGATAATATGCTTTAAGAACACATAAATGCAGTATATTTCACCAAAACAACATGAAGATCTTTTATTTACTTTATAATTTTGCTTAGGCTTTCATTCCTGTAAATATGTTAGGTAAGGTGCTAGCTAAGGTCAGCCTTAATTAGATTTTTATTGAAAAATCACACATTGCTTTAAAAAAAAAAATCTATGGAATTGAGTTGATATCGGACGTCTTAGAACGCATAATGTGATGTGCTCACAGTCCGGTTTAATCCCATTGTGAACAAAGATGGCTGATGACAAAGTTCTCACAGTGTCAGAAGTTTTTGGTTTAAAATCTTAGAAAGTGAATGCTGCTATGATGCTTGCCTAAAATGCCACCAATAGGAGGACGGCATAGGATGACACGAAACTCACGAGACAGCTACAAATACAGTAGCGATGATGGCAAAATGGAAAAAAAACATACTGAATGACAGAAAACATATGCTTACTATGTCAAGCTCACTTTGAAAATTGCTTGTTTACACAAGCCCATTTTCTGCTTTGTGCTGATTGGTGACCTAAGCAGAATATAGTAATTATGTGTAATTGCAGGTCTATCGTTAGAAGATCTTCATTGTATCATCTGCCATGGAGAACACACAATGTTCTTGTAGTCAATATAGTACACACAATATAAATTATAGAATTTGACCAATATTTTATGCGGATCTCATACACAGTGTGACAAGTTATAATCTTAAGAGATTGCTAAAATTGCACAGATAGCTGTGTGATTTCACTTTGTTATTGGATAGGTACATGCCAAAGTGGAATGGACATAAGCCTAATAAATTCAGTTTGTAATCAGATCCAGTTGTTAATGTGTGCCATCATATCATCATCAAAACAAAGAAGAGCGCTTAAACACTCTGTACAGATGGCAGCGGATAAAGTTTGAAAATGTTTAAATGACCTAAGTAAAAGACAAGCAGTATTTCCCCACTGCTGTTTTTGTGAACTAAGATCATTTGAGGGAAGATACAGTGATGCCTGTGTTGATTTCCTATTGGAGACTTACTGCATAATTCTTAAGACAATAATTTTAAGTGTGAATTTTTCTCAAGGGAACTTTGCAACTAAATGCTGGAACATTACATCTGATTAAGGAAAGCCTCAGAACTATACATAGTAGAAAACAATGGGTTTCCCATGGTAACTATAAACATATTATAATTACAATAACTACTATTAGAGTCATGGACTTTAAATAAAATCAGCTCTAGCAACACCAGACCTGCTGAATACACACACACATGTTTATACTCACGTCAGGGGAATGAATAGATGCTATAAATGCTGTGCACATTCAGCACTCTCATAAGAATCAGGTAAACTGAAAAAGTGCCTATTGCAACTGCAGCATGTGATAAAGCATCAGCGTGCACACCTTTAGTGCTATTATATTTATTCAGACAGAACAACTCTTTTCATTAAAAGTCAGTTTCAACTTTATTGTGCAGGAAATCTATTTCACAGTGGGTTATATTTTCTCTCCTTGCCCCTGTACTTTGCCTCTTATACTTTGCTAATCGCTCTGCTAGGGGCCTTTTTTTTTTTTTTTTTTTTTTTTTTTAAAGGCATGAAGTACTGAAATGTTAGCTATCAGAAGTCTGGAACAAAGTTTTTTTTCTGTAACGCTACACATTGCAAAAATGCTATGTATGGTGTAATCTTGAACCGCAGGGGGAAAAATTACTTCATTTATACTCACTGTTCAGTGTTCACAGTTTTAACACAGAGGAGAATTTTTTATTAAAGACACCGACAGAGTGAATATGTTTAAACTGTGATTTTGACAGAGCATTTTTAATTTGCTTTTCTGTTGTGTCATAAGCTCATCTTTTACTGTTTACACCTTATTGTTTATCATTTTATTGTTTACACTTCATCAAACTGTTTCTGTGTACGCAATCAGACATGCCTTCTAACCAACCAAACGTTTGTCGCCAAACGCATAGCACCATGCGTAGGATAGATAGATCATGACGTGCTAGCATGTCTCTGGGTCTCTACATGCTACGCTTACCCATAAGTGCGCCATTTTACCCATGATCCTCCTCTCCACATTGCAGTGCAAAGGTAAAATATACATTAACGCAAATGTATCAATCAGTTTCTACACAGTTAGTTCGCTTTCAAAGGGAACTCAACATTGCGTTAGCTCCATGCTGTGGGAAGTGCCTCGCGTGTGACCAGTATCTAAAGCTTGTGTACAGAAGGCGAGTATGGTAGCCGGTCTTCCCCTGCAGGCAGCCAGGTGAACCAGGCGGCCACAGTCGTAGCCTGCTCTTAGACCTGATCTGAGAATGGTCATAAAGGCCAAGCAGACAAAGGAAGATCAGTCCTGAGGGTCCGTGGAAGGACGTAGCAGGGGACATGAGGTTGTTAGGGCAGTTAGCCCATAGTACTACTATAGGGCCTTCCCTAGCCAAGGCTGTCCCAAGTTTTCAGTGTTCTCTGGTCAGCGAGCTGTCACAGGGCAACAAAAATCTGTTGCTTTCCCTCCAATACAATGTGGAACAGTTAACTTCACTAAAAGACCATCTGGCAGCGTGGAAACTACTGCCAAATGTGTCTCCATGGGTTCTGTCTACTATAGAAAAAGGGTTACAGTTCAGAGGTCGAACACCCCCCACCCCCGGTTCTGAGGTGTGCTCACCACAGTACTCAGCACAGAGCAGAGCCCGACGTTAACGCAAGAAGTAAGATCCCTCTTGGACAAAGGGGCATAGAACATGTACCCTGTTCCCTGAGGGATGGAGGTTTATACAGCCATTATTTCCTGATCCGTAAAAAAAGATGAGTGTATGCGGCCATTTTGAGATCTGTGTCATCTGAACTGTACTCTTTGGACATACAGGTTCAAGATGCTGACGCTCAAACTGATCGCTCCACAGATTTAGTTTGAGGACTGGTTTGTGACGATAGATCTAAAAGATGCATATTTCCACATAGAAATATTGCCCAGTCACACGAAGTTCCTGAGGTTTGCGTTTGGAGGCATCACATACCAATATCAGGTTCTTCCCTTCAGGCTAGCTTTATCTCCTGGCACCTTCACTAAGTGCATGAATGTAATTCTGGCTCCATTGTGACTGTGTACTAAACTACATGGACGACTGGTTAATTCTAGCATGATCCAGAGAACTGGTGATTCAATATCGAGATTTTGCTCTCACCCACATGAAGAGCTTGGGGATCAGGTTGGACCTCAAGAAAAGTATGCTTTCTCCAGTGCAGTGGACAACTTTTCTAGAGGTTATATGGATTCTGCTATGATGAGGGCATTTCTATCCCCAACATGTGTAGGGTCAATCCTATCAACATTGAGCAAGATAAAGCTGAATCTCAGCATCCCCTCCAGTCTCTATGAGAGACTGTTGGGGCTTATGGCAGCAGCATTTTCACTTAGGGGTGTACTCACTTTCACTTAGGGCTGTACTCACTTTTGTTGCCAGCGGTTTAGACATTAATGGCTGTGTGTTGAGGTATTTTGAGGGGACAGCAAATTTACACTGTTATACAAGCTGTACACTCACTACTTTAAATTGTATCAAAGTGTAATTTCTTCAGTGGTGTCACATGAAAAGATACAATCAAATATTTACAAAAATGTGAGGGGTATACTCACTTTTGTGAGATACTGTACATCAACCACCAGGGAGGATTATGTTTGTGCCCCCTGTTCAGGCAGGCTCAACTAATTCTTCCCTAGGCAGAAGGAAATTTTTTGTCAGTAAGTGCAATGTACATTCTGGGCAATCAGAATGTGGGGGAAGACGTCCTGTTGAGGCAGGGGCTGAGGCCCAGGGATTGGAGGCTCCATCCACAAGTGGTGGAGTCCATAAGGTTCGGCCAAGAGGAAGTGGATGTGTTTGCCTCCAAGGGGCCAACACACTGCCCGCTGTGGTTTTCCCTCAATCCTCCCACACCAGTGGGGCTGTATCTGGCTGAGGTCACATCTGTACACTTTTCCCCCTATTGTTCTGCTCCCACAAGTTCTAGCGAAAGTTTGCCAATACCATCTATGTGTGCTGTTAGTAGCACCTTATTGGCCAGCTCGAATATGGTTGTAAGAGATAATATCCCTTCTGGACAGAACACCTTGGGAGATTCCCATCTGCAGGGATCTACTTTCTCAAGCCCAAGGACTGATTTATCACCCTCGGCCGAAACTAGGGAAACTTTGGGTCTGGCCCCTGAAGTGCACCAGCTCATAGATTCCGGTCTCACAACTGAGGTTGTAGAGACCATGTTGAATGCTAGAGCACCATCCACAAGGAAATTGTATTCATTCAAGTGGCAACTTTTTGTCTCCTGGTGTGAGGAACATCAGCTATATCCAGTGAATTGTGCAATAGCTACAGTCCTGGAGCTCTTACAGCGACGTTTCTCGGCAGGGTTGGCTTCTTCTACATCAGGGTCTACGTGGCCGCCATTTTGGAAAGCAATGCCCCTATTGATGGAGTCTCTGTGAGGCAACATTCTCTAACCTCGAGGTTTATGCATGGTGTCATTCAGCTGAGGCCCATCTGCAGACAACACATACACACCTGGGACCTTTCTGTGGTCCTGGAAGGTCTGTCAGGTGCCCCATTTGAGCCCTGAGAGTCAGCCTCAGAGAAGCTTCTGACTCTAAAGGTAGCTCTTCTGCTGGCCCTGGAAACTCTCAAGCCAGTAGGAGATCTACAAGCTCACTCTGTTGCCCCTCCTCTGTTCCTCACACTGGAACAAGAGAAATTGCACCTACTGTGTCCTACACAGTAGGTGCAATTTCTAATCTAACTGTCCTAATTACACATACACTTAGGTACTTATGTCCAGTGCTCTGGCCAGTGGAGTAAGTCGGAGCAGCTGCTGCTTTGGTGATGACAGTAGAGGTGATGCTGTGTCGAAGCAGCACATCTCTAATTGGTTAGTGGAAGCAATCTCTATCGCTTATGAGGCACATGGTCTCGTTACCCCTTGGGCATAAGGTCTCATTCCACTAGGGGTGTCGCCTCCTACAAGGCTATGTCCAAAGGGGTACCCTTACAGGATGTGTGTGCTGCAGCGGGGTGGCATCCGCCACACGTATTCATTTGATATTACAGTCTGTATATACATTCCATTCCGGGCTCGAGTGTCTTGCAGTGACCCTCGGGCTGGGATCTTTTTATATAGACCATACCCAGTATGACGGAGTGGGTATTGTCATTCCCACAGCGTGGAGCTCACACAACCTTGAGTTCCTTTTGAAATATCTGGGTTACGCATGTAACCCTGTTCCCTGAGAAGCGAAAAAGAGTTTGAGCAGCTTTGTCATACAGGGGCATGCCTGTGAATTGTGTTTTCGCTTCAGATAATAGAGGCTGACGGCACGGTTCATAGGTGATGTTTTTATATCACGCGATGCTCTTAATTGCCAGGTCACCTGATCATGGCAGTACTATAAATAGGCAAGATGTTACACAAGCTTCTGATACCGGTCTCGTGTGAGGGTGCTTCCCTCAGCGTGGAGCTTACGCAACATCTCATTCCCCTTACAGGGAACAAGATTACATGTGTAACCCAGATGATTTTTGGCCTGTTTTTGTTACTATAGTCAAAAACCGCACATCATAAAAATAATTATTTGGATTTGAGTTGAAATCATTTGGGACTTTTTGCAACGTACAAGGGGGGACCCTAAAATTACTGGAATTGTTTAAAAAAAAGTACAACATTTTTCTTTTAATCTCATTCAAAGCACTCTCCTTTTGAGGCTGTACACTTGCCCCAGCATTTCTCTCATTCCTCTAAACATTTCCTAAAAATATATTTTCCTGGATTTCTTCCATGGTGGCGAATCGTTTCCCCTTAGTCTCATTTTTAATTTCAGAAACAAATTTCGGGTTCTGGGTGCACCACTTCTCCAGATGGTTTTTCCTGATTCGTTCCCGTAGATGTCTAAGCACTTCAATGTAAATTCATTGATTAACAGTCTGTCCAGGGGAACCAAACTCTCTATGAACAAGTCCAATAATGTAAAAAAATGTGATCATCATTGTCTTGATTCCGGGAATATTTGGCTCCCCCTTATATGCTGTGATCACAAGACAAGCATTTAGTCAGGCCATACTCTTAGATTATACCATTCCATACCAATCTGCTGATCCATTTTCTATTCTGCTTATCCCACACAGGATCACGGGGAGCCTGGAGCCAAACCAAGGGGACTCAGGGCACAAGACGGGGAACACCCTGGATGGGGTGCCAACCCATCACAGGGCACAATCACACACTATGTACAATTTGGAAATGCCATGCTAACCATTAAGCCACCGTGCCCCCCTCTTGGTTTTTCAGAATACAAAATTAAGTGTGAAAAATCTGAAAAATTATTGGTTAATAAAGAGATGCAAAAACACCTTAACAATTTCTAGTGCTCCTAAAGTGAAAGGACAAACCTCCTAGCTGGATTCCAGATGTCGGGAGTCCTGCGTTGTTTTCGCTCAGTTTACCAGAGATTACAGAACACAAGCCAGTAATGGAGGAGAGCAAATGGCAAACAGTGCCACAGTAACATGTGAAATATGAGCGTAGCAGTGTCCACTCAGCAAATTCCTCCTGAGTTAACACAGGTGGTCTTCGGCTCGGTCTGTCAAATTTATTGATAGCCCTCGCCAGGGAACTCTGTCTCGCTGAACGAGGTGGTAATAGAAAGAAGAAAAAAAAGATGGTGAAAGGGTTTGTGCTGACAGAGCATTTTTCTGTCAACAGTGTGTGTCAGATGAGGGAAAGATTGCACAGGTACAGAGACTGGAGAGTGTATGAGCAGCCAGATGGGTAAATCATAGCAGCGCGATCAGCCTCGGGGCCCCCCACCATACACACACACACGCACGCACACACACACGCACGCACAAACCTCCTTTTTCATTCTGCTCAAGTAAACTAATTAAAATAAGTCATGGTCAATAATTACAAAAGCTCAGTCATGCCAGTGTAGGTAATAAGATGCACCAGAGCGATAGGAAGCAGGTAAAACTAATTGCAGATGATAACGGTCTAGCTAAACAGCCGTTTGGGACCGTAAGCTCTTCCTTTAGGCCAGAATCACAGCTTTGTGTTTAATATGATTATGACAGTTGAGAATCTACAATTCCCTCGATACACAAACAGTCCCAGTAAACAAAGCAATTTTCACTAGATCCCGGATTTTAATCGTAATTTTCAAGGCATTTTCCAGTACCGCAGCCTCCCATTAAATGAGACCCGACTAATATGTTTACACCATAATGACAATAGGCCTACTCATAGGCAGTGATTTAGCATGAAGCTAAAATTATATTAGCAAGACAGTTTTGGCTCATCTTTCATTACAGTGATGCCTTTGTGGATGCACTGAAGAACCTGGTACATAATTAGCGCAATCTGGTTCCAATGCTCCTCTCCTTGAGAGTTTGACCTTATTTGTTTGCGCAGAGGTAATTTCATTATGCCGCACAATTCTCCCGAGCTAACGCTAAACGTTCACAGGAGAGGCGGGGGTCGGGATTTGGCAGCGAATTCAGCGGAGACAAAGGACAGGCCAACAATAAAGTCGCTTTCATGTTGACAAATTCCATTAGCAAGCAAAAAGGTTGTGTTTACAGACCATTTTACGTATGATAATAGTCCAGGATAAAGACGTGTTGTATCCATTACATGCCACCTATGCTGTCAGACCATGACATGCCTCCGCTTGTATTCAATCTCTGCCGCTGCAAAAGTGCAAGCAGTTTTTCCTTCTGCCATTTGGTCTCTTTCTCTTCCAAGAAAGAAATCCAGATTTAGGCTGATTGTTACCAGGTCCATGAGGTCAAAGGTAAAAGCATGTTCCACATTTCTTGTCTGACAGAGAACTTCTTCCTTACTCCTAACATAACCTTTGAAAAGAATAATATGTCTCGCCAAAGCTCAAAACAGTAGACTATTTTGAAGCAAGAAATGTTCATATTTTTTTCAAAATCAATCATATTTCAAACAAGAAAATGATTTCAGAAGTATGCATGCAAAAAAAAATAATTTTGTTTAAAGAAATGTGATAAGACTGAAAAATGAAAAATGAATCAAAAAACTTATCAAAAATATGAAGGGTTTAGTTAATATGTTGGTGAATTAAGTCCAAAAGTTAAATCAAAATGTATGCAGGAAAGGTACTTGTATTCAGAGTTATGCTTACATAACCCTGTATTACAGGGTTATGCATATGTTTAGCTGAATGATTATGATTATCCAAATAATCTGCACTTTTCAAAGGTTGCCAGATATTTCTTGCGTAGAAGCATCTGAGACAGAGTTTTACAGTAGCGTCTAGACCACTGCAGCACGAGCACTTGCATTTAAGCCTGAAAAACAAAATCAGGGTATGGAAAATATGCACTAAAGAAGCATATCTTATTTCAATTTGCTGTCAAATATAATACATCGGTCGGCTGTGGCTCAGTTGGTAAAGCAGGTTGTCCACTTATTGTAGGATTGGCGGTTCGATTCCTGACCTACGTGACTCCACGTACCAAAGTGTCCTTGAGAAAGACACTGAACCCCAAGTTGCTCCTGATGGCAAGTTAGCGCCTTGCATGGCAGCTCTGCTACCATTGGTGTGTGAATGGGTGAATGAGACACAGTGTAAAGCACTTTGGTTAAAGCGCTAAGGTTAAAAAAAAAAAAAAAAAAAGCGCTATATAAGTGCAGACTATTTACCATAGACCATTTACACTACAATATAAAACCAAGAGGCCATTTAAAAATAAAAAAAATATATCATAAATAAAAGTTTAAAAGACTGACACAGTAATATATGAATGGGAAGAATGCAATCATTGACAAAAATATCTAATAAGAGTGTAGTATAATTCCAGTATCTTCCCTTGTGAATAGTTATATTTGTCTAAATTAAAATAGCACTTGATCCAGCATACCATGAGCACAACATTATGAAATCATAATGTGCATAGAATGTAATCTATTTTACTACTATTTGCTATTTTGAGTTGAATTAATCAGTGTTTTTGTTAAGTCTTTGAGCTCTCCAATAAAGACACATAAACACATGCCCATGGTTTGAAGGATAAGCTGACCGAGAACCTATCTTCTTTGCTCACAGTTCACTTTAAGTAATAGTTGTTCACACTTTTATCCATAAAAATTCAGTCCTCAAGATAAGCAGTATCTCCGAGTAAGATGCTGTCTCATTGATTTATTATATGTAGGGAAAAAATAGTGGACTTTAAAGGAAAATGCTTTTAATTAAATCAATAGTGTCATTTGTACGTATTTGTTTTTGGTCTTGAGTGGTATTCCACAGGTTTATTGAGTATTTTTACCGTCCAAAACATGAATTTCAGCATCACATTTTGTGGTTACATCATATTGTCAATCAGTGGTGCTGGACATAATACGAATAAGAAAAGTTGGCTTAAGTTCAAGGTCTAAATTGCATGTAACTAAGATATGCCTCTGTTTTAGGCAAACTGAGTAGCACTTAAGTCTGTTACAGCCAAAGTCTGAATACGGATGCACGCAATTACAGTATTAAATCCTCAAAACACGCACTTAATTCAACTGAACCGAAATTTGTAAGACATCTAATGAGCAAGAGCAATTTCATTAGATACATTACAGGCTATGTCCACCAACCCAGCCTCTCGTTCTAACCTTAACCGTTTGCTTTGTTGGCTCGGACAAATTCTTAAAAAAAAATTTGCAGGGAGACCATGTTGGCGCCATCATGGGCTGGGTATCAAAATTCATGGATTGATTGTTCTTCCCTATTGCACTGGATAATACCCTCTGCTGCTGTTATTGGTTTCCATCAAAGCCTCAAGCTCCAGTTTAAACAGCAAAGTCATGTTTAACAAGGTAGAGCTTTTCAAGATGCCAGAACACAAACAAGTCACTGACATCTTTGGCTTTTGACAGGCCAGAGAGAGAAAGAGCGACGGCGTGAGAATGGAAAGATTCTGACTCGATGATGAAGGAATAGAAACCACATTTGAGGCTTTGGCAACAGGAGTGGCATTTTAGGCCAAGCGAATTTACAACAGAGGACTCGGGATTGCATGTTGCAGAGCATCGATAGCCTTTATCCTGCGCATGTAAGTAGCAAATGAGGATGTGCATTGCATTTCGAAAGGCTCGGTTCGGCACAGGTTGTACCTATTAGGACAGCTTAGTAATTTAAGAAGCTGCAATTTACAGAGAGCGAAAGGGGGGAAACCATCAAGTCAAGCTTAGTAAGTTATGGCTTACCCAAAACACAGCTTGGGAAAAGTGGAATAAATGACAGAGTGAACTGGGGATGGGAGTACACACTCAACTCTGCTACCTCATCCATCCATGTAGAAACAGTTTGTACTTGGGATGATTAGATGTTATACATTGGGATGGAGGAAAGATCCCCGTTTGTAGGCAAGATCCAAAGTTTCTCTGCAGCGCTGCCAGTGTGAGTTTCCTCTGGACTTTAAAATGTACACATGATCTGATTTAGTCGAATCAGAACCACTATTACTCCAAGACAATGTGAGGTGAAAAGTATGCACTGAAACTGTATCCAGTTGCTTAAATAGTTAAGTATTTTTTATAGGCAAAATGCTTCCAAATGTCTTTCAAAAATGTTCCAGACCACAACAAACAGATGTTACAGCAATATCGTGTTCCACCTAAACTCTCCCACAAGATAGTCTGACTTTGGTGTAATTGCGTCAGAAAATTTGTGCAATTGTACAAGACTTTCTCAGACATGGAAGGATGGTTGGGATGTCAAAAAAAAAAAAAAAAAAAAAAAAAAAAAAACATGTTTTATGTTTTCCCCTTCATCATCTCAGCATACCTTCACATATTCAGTTAAAAGACTCCTCCAGCTCTCAACTGATCCAGTTCCTAGTAACCTCATGCCCTTGTGTCTGTCTCAGAATGATGACCTCAGCTCACCAGGAGCACGGTTAATCTGAGTGAAGATGAACTACACCAAAATGTATGTCTTCTTTAATCTCCTGAAGTGTCATTAACTGGATTTCGACTGGATTATATGTATGGGGTAATTATTAGTTTTCAACAATATACAGTATATCAGTCTTCCAAAAAGAAAATATTTTGACTGTAAGTCACTTAGAAACTGTGATTAGTGAAGAGTAATTCACTAGTACTTGTGGTGTATAAGTTTTATAAAGGAAATTGACATGTACATCATAATGGCAAATAATGTTACATGGCATTAAAACAATGCTCTATTGGTATTAAGGGGCCTAATGTTTCCCAAGGAAACATTACCACACCATTACACCACCACCAGCAGCAGCAGCTTGGGCTGTTGAACCCAAAATCTTCCATCTGCACAGCAAAATATTTTGGGTTTTTTTCCTAATCTGTACCCACTGTAGCCTCCGATTCCAGTTCTTGGCTGACAGGAGTGGAACCCGAAGTAGTCTTCTCCTGATGTAGACCATCTGCTACAAGGTTTGACATGTTGTGCATTCTGAGTTGCTTTTCTGCTCACCATGGTTGTAAAGAGTGGCTATTTGAGATAATGTAGCTGCAGACCATAGTACTGCAACTCATCAGATATTTTTTTCGCTGCATGATGTGTAAACTCTAGAGACGGCTGTGCATGAAAATCCCAGATCCCAGCAGTTTCCATATGGCACTAACAATCATACCATCTGAGATCATATTTTTTTTCCCATTCTGATGTTTAAACATTAACTAAAACTCTTGATTTGTATCTGCATGATTTTATGCATTGCACTGCTACATATGATTGTCTGATTGGATAATAGAGGGTATGCAGTCGGCCAGACTGAGTGTCAAAACATCCAGCAAAATGGCTGGTTTTAACAGGAGAAGACGAAAATGCTTGTATAACTAATGATTATCAGCTTAAATTAAAGGCAGTTATACTCACCAGTGAACCTTACACTTGCCCAAGAATCTGTGGTCCATGGACATTGACATGTGGCCAGAAATCAGTTTTCCTGACATGTATACGTACCTGATTTTGAGGCCAGGGAAATACACTAAGCAAAGCATGAAGGCATACAAAAGCCTTTACACTTGGTCCTACTTCAACGCGGGATTTGTTGGAGAAATTAAAGTGACAAGAACACCAATAAACATTCTGGTTGTATGTGGACAGTTATGTACAAATATTTTTTATTTTATTATATAATTTTATCTGGTAACCTATAAGCTTGTTTGTAAATAGGACTGCTTCCACTTACTAACATTATATATTTGTGAAGGCAAATCACAATCAGAGAATAAATGAGCCGTCATTATTCATCAATGGAAATAGGCAGCATTTAAAAAGAAATATGTAGCAATACCACATGCCAAAGAACTTACACTGCTTGAAATAGTAAAAAAAAGGAGTGAATGTTTTTTTTCGCACTCTGTAAAAACATATCTCCGAATTCTCCAAACAGCTTTTTCCCATTTTAGATGCCTTTTTACTGTGTTTTTGTGGAATTCACGCTGTACATTAATGCTGCCACTCAGTCTTTTTGCCACTCAGTGGGCGTGACCACGGCAAATTCCAGCTACCATGATGTCATGTGCATAGCCTATATTGCATGAATGTGCAAGAATACAGGTGTCCCTTTTAAAATGTACAGTGAATGGACATCATGATGTGGGTGGGGCTAACTTCAAAATTGCTAAGTTTCAGATAACGTGGAGGTTGACAGTCTTTATTATTCCATTGTAATAAGGAGTAAACATTGCAATTTATCCAAAAATCTGAAAAAAAAATGGTTGACATGAACAAAATTCTCTTTTCTACCTGTAGTGCCTTAATAAATAAAATAAATAAATTAAAAAAAAACTTCCAACGGTACAGCATAAAAGTACATTTCCTCACTGCCTTTCTTTCTGCGCTCTTAAAATTAATTTGCATAATTTTCTAACTTGCGTGCTAAATCAAAATTCCATTCTTTTACACTTGCAGCTAAGGCTCTTAATTTGCAATCAGGAAAAGCAACAAAAGACTTTTTTTCTTTCATCGAGTGCTCCAAATCAACGGAACAGGAGAAGGATCTTGAGAAATGAAAATGATTCCGATTCCCCACCCCACCTCTGCTCGCCCACTTCTTCCCTCCCTCCCTTCCACCCTCCCTCCCTCCCATCTACTTTCCTCTGTAATCTACTAAAGATTAAAAATTACTATCATAAAACAGGCATTTCCTGAAAGTAATCCCCATCTACAGAGAGGCGGAGAGGAGACGCAACTCCAAAAGCACTCGCTGCTAGTTATGTCAGCCTGTATTTGAAACAGTTCTAATCATATACCTTTGTGGACACTTAATTAAAATTACAAAACCAGTTTTAATCTGTAGTCCAATTAATATGCAAATGTATGCAAATGTGGCGAAACAAGGTGGTGATTAAGTTAAGGACACTCTATTTCATGTCTCCTTTAAGTGTGAAAACAAACCGTCTTTTTTTTTTTTTTACTTCGTCTGATGGATAGTAATGTTTACAGGAAGCATGCTGAGCAGCAGAAAATAACCTTTACAGCATTGTGTGTGAATATAGCAAAAAGCACACATACACATAAGCAAAACCCAAGTAAGAATGAAATGGAGCAAATGAGTGGAGTGTGTTCCAAACCCAAAGTCATTTTCTACCCATCACAGTAATACAGCTAAGGTCAAAGAAAGTTAGACACCAACACCATCCATTTACCGAGCTGCTTAAAATGCAATACTTAGTATTTCCTGCTTGAGGTGAGAGTTGACAATTTAAAAGGCGAGCCGTTATTTCTAATTAGGCCTTGGAGATAGTCTTTCAAAGTCATCTCTAGAGGGGCCTGTCCAAACCAGGTAATGAATAAGAAACATCAAATACGTTTTGTTGAGAGTGATTTAGAGCGTACAAAATAAATAAATAAATAAATAAATAAATAATTTTTAAAAATCTAATCTAATTTTTGATCTCTGTTTAGTTTTCTTGTCTAAGTTTTTTTTTTGTTGTTGTTGTTGTTGTCGGATCCCAATTATTTCAGTGCAGACTTAAAAATGACAACTTCCTTAAAAAAAAAAACCAAATACTTCACACTGTTTCTTTCTTCATTTCCACTACTGCATGATCTACTGCATGTCTGAGAACAAAGCATGTACATAACAGACAAAAAAATTATATAAGTTGAGGTTAATTAGACCAATTTCTGATGAAACTACCAAACTAGTCAAAGTGCTCATAAAGAAAGACGTTGAGGAACAGGCCGCATTTTACATCCTCAGCAAGTAATGCAGCACTGCGGTGCCATAATTGCATGTTGTACAGTGGACTCCATCCAATTAGTTTTATTTGAGGAAAAAGGTTCATTTTTACTGTTCCTCTTGCTATTTTTCCTTCTCTAACAAACCAGAGGGAAAAAAAGGAATTCATGCAAATGGAGGTCTCACACCCAAAACAAAGAGGCCATGATGGCAAACTGCACCTCAAATATCAGCCAAATAATAAGAGAGACTGGAAAAAAATAAAACAATAAATAAAAAAAATACAGGACAGAATTGTTTTTGTTTTGAAATATTGTTTATGAAATTTGGAGATACGTAGCGCGTTCATTAAAATGTGCTGAAGCATCTGGTACTCAGTCATTTGATGACCAAGGCTAATCTATTAAACGTTGGATTAGGTGAAATTAATGCTTGGTTCAATGTTTGTTCTTCAGTGACAAAACTAGACAACGCTGATATTGACAAACTCCTCAAGGAGACAAAAAAATTATATTACGTTTATTAACTGCATTTCTAAAAGAGATGCTCATCTGAGCTTTTAAACATTTCTGAAATTGTTTAGAGACTGTTACATAATTTATACACCGATTTTGATTACATAGCTCTGTAGAACTCCAGATCCTGATTGGTCAGTAGGTGTCTGACAGTAATGCTATCTGTAAAGCAAATCACAATTCCACAACTTACTTGGGAACATGGATAGTTTACATAAATTGATTAAAAACATGTTTATAATTGTTGTTGATATGTTGACGTTTTCATTAAGGAGACATTTATTTAGCATTTTTGGAAGGAATCTCCAGTGTCAGTGTTTGTAACAATCAGATGTAAAGCTATAACTTTAAGTTTTCTGCCATGGAAAAGTTCTTCAGGATGGAGGAGTTTGCTCAGTAACATGGTAAGCCCTGTTATTTTTTTGTTTTATTAACTTAAAAAGAGAGAAAAATAATGAGGCGTTTCACTGTTTATAGCTGCTATAACATAGGCGTAATTGATTTCTTTGGGCCCCTTAACCTCCAGCCCAATGCCAAACATGGGATTTTGCATTACCAAATCCTGACCCAAGCATTAAGGGGACCTTGAACATGTTCTTCGTACCTGGATTGCTCAATTAAGTTGATTTAATAGTTTTCAGCTCCCCATAATCCTGAATTTGTCGATTCTTTGAAATGTATTAACTTTTAATGGCCTCTCGAGGATTGCATACATCATTGACTCGCTGATCATGGTTTTGAGTCTCGATATACTGTATCTGTCCTTTCCAGGCCAAACGTGAGCGTGTAATTGTGTCAGACTGCACAATCCAACTATACTAATCACATACCCAGGTACATCCAAATAATCAAATAAGCCAGTTTGCATTATCCCTATTAGCAAATCTAGCATTTTATATTGAATTTGCTAGCAATTTATGAAGAACAGGGTCATGGTCAAAGCACAAGACCCAGAATGACATGGGCCAGTCATGAGTTTGTGTGATTCATATCAGGATGTTTAAATACAAGGTTGGATGATAAAATCCTAAATTGTTCACACTTTAAATGCAAGACACCATGCGACAAGCGCTCGCAGATAATGGCACAACCTAGACCGTATGTTCCAGTTATGAGCTCTGTTTGCTGTGATGGCCATATTGATGACCTGATGATGAATGATCACTGGCAACAGGCCTTCCAGCTAAATCACCAGATTACCTCAGAAGAACAGTATGATGGTGGCCTGGAGGTGCACAACACAACAACACTGGTGTAGCAAACAAAACTAGATAGCACAGTAAAAAGCTACTTTATTTAAGAAAAATGCAAAACCAAAATATTAAGTGACGTGAGCATTACCCCATAACACCACAAAAACACCCAATTCAATTTGCTTACAATGGACATTTCCCAATAAATATGTAATGGGTTATTGGGATGTGACAGTGAACCAAACCTTCAACAATAAAAAAATAATAATAATAATAAAAAAAAAACAGTAGCCTGAAATCAGTTAATGGGGAGAAAATATTTAGGCTTTACACATCGTATCAACATATCAGCTTATTATTGACGTAAGTATATTAACAAGTTAGTTAATTGCATGCTCTAGCTAATTTGTTGGCAACAAAAACTAACCAAAGTAACAAGCTACTTAATTACTTAAGTTGATAGTATGGTTTGTTTATTAGCAAGTCAGTTTTTTTTTTTGTTACTATATATGAAACTATAGAAACTATATATGCTTTAACAACACATTGCTTTCAAAATAATTCATAAAATCATCAGGTACAGACGATAGCTATTTAAAATGCAACTAATCTAACCATATAACTAGCTATTTAATTACATATGCTAGCTAACTAAATGGCTTACTAAAAATATCCATATTACCTCTAGCTTACTAGGATGCTTGCTAAAAAAAATAAAATAAAATAAACTAACCATGGTATCTAGCAGGTTTGAAACATAATATCTAGTTAGTCATTAAATAATCTAGCAACATGGTTAGATATTTAGCAAGCCATGTAATTATCCAGAGTATTTAATTGAATAACTAGATAATATGTGTCATGTGACAGCAAAGCAGTGACTCCATTTCCCAGGATGCACCAGGAACTACAAACATGGCCGAAGAGGACTACACTCCCCACACACGCACACGTTCATCTTCTCTGGAGTTCTAGTCACACACACCTGTTACCAATCTCACACACACTCACTCCACAGTATATAGAGGTTGTTTCAACACAATGACTTTGAAGTATTTCGCACAGTTGCCATATTCTCTGTCGTGTATTAAGCCTTTGTTCCTAGCTTTATGTTTCATGGTTTTGATCTGGTTCTTGTCCTCATTATTTGAGTCTTGTCTTAGTCTAGTTTATCCTGTTTGCTGATTTCCCTGTTTTGACCACACTATTGTTTCATGATTTGGATTTGTCTGGCTATATCTCCTATAATAAAACTCTCATCTGCATTTGCATCCATCCTCAACTCCATTACATGACACTATGATAATATTTATCTAGTTGATAAATGAAATACTGAACTATATTGTGGTAATGAAATACTCTATCTGGGTGGCTTGCTAAAAAACAAAACAAAAAAAAAAACAACATAATATCTAGCTAGTTAAATACTCTAGCTAACTAGGTTCTCTTGCTAAAAAAATAATCATAGTACATAGTGAGTTAATTAAATGTTACAGCTAAGTAGGTGACATTCTAAAAACAAAACTACCAATAATACCTTGTTAGTTAATAATAGACTGCTTGCTAAATAATGAACCATAGTATCTAGCGAGTTAATTGAATACTGTAGCTAACCAGCTGGCTTATAAAAAACTAATCATATTATCTAGATAGTTAATTAAATGCTCAATCTAACCAGATGGCTAGCTAAAAAACTAATGATATGGTTAGGTATTTAGCAAGCCATATTGTCAGCTAGAGTATTTATGTATTTAATTAGTTAAATACTATAGTAGCTCATTTAGTATCTAGTATCTAGTGAGTTAATTAAATACACTAGCTAACTAGGTGGCATGCTAAAAAAAACTAACAATAGTATCTTGCTAGTTAATTTCATATTCTTAATAGATAGCTAATAAAATGATGGCAAAACATTTGCTAATAGAAACATTTGCTAGTCATGGCTCAAAGGATGACCAAGGATGACTTTTTGGACTTTTTGAATTTGCCCAAGCATGTACTGGATGCAAAAGGCATTTCATGGATTTTTGAGCGAATTTATAGTCCACAACCTAAATTTCACCTTGACACAATGTGCTTACATGAAACAGTGACCCTTAACACTGCTTCTCATTCAAGCCATTATCATGTGAGAAAAATAGGCTTAAGTCTGAGGTTAGATCTTGAATATGGGCTGTTGTATGTATATGATGTAGGGTCTGAATATATTACTGAAAACCATTAGTTTCTATTTACAGCATTTGGCAGATGCCCTTATCCAGAGTGACTTATATTAATCTCATTTTATACAACTTAAGGGCTATGCTCAAGGTCTGGCAGTGGCAGGTTGATCGTGCTGGGATTTGAACTCACAACCTTCTGACAAGGCTGCCACTGTCTTAACCGCTGAGCTATCACTGCCACTGATGTTATGTAATCATTATTCTCAAAGATTTATGCTAAATGCTATTAGATAATATTTAGGAATGTGTGATTTTAATAACACAACAGTTTAACTGAGATCAGACACTTCGTCAGAATGATGACTGCACCGAAAAGGCCTGAATTAGGAAAAGCTGGAGAGCTCGCGGAGTAAACGAAATCTCCAGACTCTTATTCAGAGGAAGGACTTGTAGAAAGGTATTAGCGATGCCGCTGCCCACCGGCTCCACAGAGACTTTCACTCAATAGGCAATTTTAAAATTGAATGAGGAGGTTTGACTAAGCAATAAAAGGGCGCGCTCAGAGGCAGGCTGAGGTAGTTACGAGGAATGCTACCAATTATCTTATTTATAAAATCAACAACAATTCCACTGATGACTTTATCTCGAATTTGATTAAACGCAAATTTCAAAGTCAAAAATCATTTTATCTAATTCCCTTTATTGGTAATAATTACAGGTCTTCCCAGAGCCGCTGCTAATCAAAACTGCCATTGATTTCCTCTGAGCAAAAGACAGAGCTTTGAAGAGAACGAGAGGCTGGGGCATAGTTAATGCACTCCCCTATAAACTACTCACACACCCTTATCCCAACTAAAATCCAGCCATACCCCCACATACACACTTTTACAGACATTTTTGTTTCAGGCTTTCTCCATATGTGTACACAAACTGCATCGTACCACATTAAAGAGTACTTCAATATGGTATGCCACAATACATACTGATAAAATATTATTTTGATGTGTGCGAATTGAAGCTTTCTCTGTGATGATGAGTCGTCTAGTTTCCTTTTTTGGTCGCAGACTACAGTCGTGTATTTGTATGGAGAGTCATTTCATTTTATACCACAGCACTACTGAGTGCTTGATTCTGATTGGTCAGAAGGTGTTTATTAAGTTTCTATATTAGCTGTGCTGACAGCTTAAATATAGATTTTTTTGAGTGTGCAGTTATTGATCTGGCATTCTTTAAGGAGGCAAGGTGAGCAGACATTTATTTAGCATTTTAGGAAGGAGTCTCCAGTGTCAGGGTTAAGTTTTCCAACATAGGAAAGGCGTCAGGATAGAGGGCTTTGGAGAACCAACTTATTGTCTATCTTAACTGATGTTCCACAACATTAAAACTATTAAATATAACCAGATTAAAACTATGATATCATTCTTTAATTAATTAAAAAAATGTATGCTGTTGTATAAGAGAAATAAATATGATAACTGTGGTAAATGCACTTTATACAAACCATTGGTTCAGCTATTTCCCAATACCTGCATATTCCATCTTGATTAATTTTTCAAGCAGGTGTAGATGTAGAGTTAAAGTAAAATTTTTCACAGAGCTAAAAAGGCCACTGGAGATGGTCATTAGTCAGCCTTCAACCTTGGCTCGGCCTGTCAGGATCCTTACACATTTATTCCAGCCACTGTTCATCTTCCAAACATTCCACCAACCACACACACTAAACTCTGACCATACACTTGACCGCACGCCCACACACAACACACAGAGAACATTTGTTCCACTCACTCTCCAGCTACAACATCCATCCAAACAGCTGAGTATCCAAACATGCAAACGGAGTCCAACAATATTTTCACCACATTCTTAACTACATACCCACATACACATTTGAGCCACTCTATAATCCACAGTTGCCAGGTCTAGAGTTTTCCACAAATTTGGGATACTTTTGTTTGCAGTCAGAAGTTGTTTTTTTTTTTTTTTTTTGTTTTTTTTAGGGTTTGCAGTTGATTATTATATTTATACAAGAATTTATAGGAATTATATAAAGTGTTTTAGGCCAAACAGGTACTCAAAAGTTGTGCTTAATGGAACCAGGAATTGTGTGTGTGGTGGGGGCTTTGGTTATGATTTAAAAATCAAAAGAGTGGACTACTATTACTTTTACTGTATGAATGTGTTTACCATGCATTGTTGAGCTGATTTTCTTTTCTTTATTTTTTCTTTTTTTTTTAGGTGTTCTGTATTTATGATAATATATGGAGTCCTGGGGGGGGAAAAAAAAACATTATCTGTTACTGTGGCTGAGTTCTGATCACACACAAAAGGTTTTTTCTATCGATCAAAACACCCAAAAAGGTTTTTCTATTAATAGTATATGTTGACACACAAACTTTAAGGAACAATAAATATCCTTCATTATTTTAATGCATTAACATTATTGTTTCTATAGTATATAGGCTTAAATGGGGACTTATATGGTGTATGCTCAAAAAAAAATAGATTTTTTTTTAAAATTGTTAATATGGTGAAGCGTTTTGCAGTCTTAGTAAGTGATAAGTTGTCTTTATTTTTGTCTCATTAACTTCAAAATAGAGAAAAAAAGATAGGCTGGTGAGGGATATAGCTACTATACTGCAAGTGAACTTACTTGTTTCACTGATATTTCACAACATTCACAACATTAACTATAAATGGATAAAAGGTATATGCTGTTGGTTAATTTAAAAAATAAATATTGGCACATTGCTGTGGTATAAGAGCAATAAAACATTTAAGCATTTGCTGTTTTAGGAAAATAATCAACTTCTGGTTGGTATATAGTACAAAATGTAAAAATCTCAGCATGTGAAGAGTTTTCCCAGGCCGCCAGATCAATACATCATGTTACTATGCTGAAAAATGTAAAAACTAGTTCTTCTGTAAATACATTATATGATGTTGTAAGGCATAATTTTGAATTTTAGAAAGGTCAGACTCACTTTTAATTTTGGACTGTGTTTTTACTGATCATTGTGCTAGTTCTTGGGTTAATTTTGAATAACCATTAAGCTGATTTTGTTAGGGAAATCTGGCAACCCTAAGTCACCGATGCACACTCTTCTCGGTACAAAATCTTTTGGTCACTCAACGCACATGTAAGCTAAATGTCAGATTCCGAGTGAGACTAACAACCCTCACCATTATCCGGCAGATCAGGTCCCTCATTAAAGCACGAGTGTCACTTCAGACCATCATCACCTTCATCTTCCTCCTCGTTTGACTTTGTGCAGGTGGAGGAACCTCAGTGTGATGGCCGAGCGTGTGAGACAGTGGAGTGTAAACGAGAGTTCATTACTGCACATTAAAATCCACATTACTCACATTACAGTCAGGCACCATCAGTGAGTCAAACAAGTCAGAAGAGTAGGAGTAAGAGAGGGGGGGGGACGAATGGCAAACTTTAGAAGTCAAAGCTGGAGAAATCCCACAGTGATCACAGTTCTCATTTATGTAAGTCTCCTGAGAGAAACCGCAGTAGGATAAAATATGCATAACATGTTACATCTTTCACAACGTGCATAGTTTTAGTTTACAGAAATATGACTGCTTCTTGAGTGATGATACCACATTTATTCAGAGTAGTCAAAGTAAACACAATATGGTCAGTGAATTTTCAGTATTTATACTTTCATGTCATTCCCCCCCAAACGCCCCCCCCCCCCCCCCCCCCCCAAAACAGCGAACAATGGGAGTTGAATTTCCACTACGCAGGCCAGCAAGGTTTTAGCAAAGCATAGCCTCTAACAAAGAAATTTAATCCAGTGGCGGATTTAAGATGAATATGGAAAACATTTATAGACCTGTGCCAGTTATCAAATTATGTCAGTTGTCCAAAATGTTAGAATATCTAATTGGAAGGGTGGAAACGCCATCATTTACCATTTCCAAATTTAGGAACCTTTGATACAAAAACAAACTTGCAGTGAAACTCTAAAAATCCACTTTGTCTTGTTTAAAATTCAGATGGATTGTTAAATAAAATGTATTTTACCACAAAATGAAAAAAAAAAATCCTGAAATGCATTTTTAATTTGTAATTCCTCTTGCAAATGACAATGCTCAAATAAAGGTACTGCAAAAAAGGCATCTTAGCAAGTGATAATATCTTAAATATAGTCAAATCTAGCAATTATTCACTATTAAACATTAGAACTAATCAAATATAAGATTATTAAACCTATTTATAGACATTTCTACATCTTTTAAGCTTTGACAATTCTAGAAATGTCTAGAAATAAATGCTTAAATTTTGCAAAATTATCTGCCAATAGAACAAGACTGTTTCAAGCCTAATTCAAGTAAAAATGTCTACAAATAGGCAAAAATATTTGAGGAGTTTTTTTTTTTTTTTTTGCAGTGAGTAGTCAACTTTAAGGAAATTATTTGCATTGTCATTTAAATTCTTTTGAGCACTTTGTGGAAAACCTAATTTAATTTAAAAAAGTTATATATCAGCCAAGCCAATTAGCCATGTAAATTGCTTTTGTAGTGTTTGCTTCTACGAGGCTAATGTAGCTAACAGGTGAAGGAAAGTTATAGCCACCACTTAAGCATAGTGCATTAGCAGGTGCATGTCTCAAATCAAACACACACTTGTAAATTTAATGTCATGGAAAAAGCAAGCAAGGTTTGACATCATTTACATTTAAAAAGAGTAACCACTCTTTACATCTGTGCTGAGCAGAAAAGCATCTCAGAACATCAAACCTTAAGCCTCAGTCTGTTTTTTTTATTCTCGTCACTATAAAGCTATGTTTACACTTTAATGAGTAAAATGTTACAAACTGCAGCTTTATACATAAGACATACAAGAGAGAAAGACAGAGATTATGTCATGCAGGGATAACACAGAGGTGGATCACCTAAAGCAAAATGCCCGAGGCACTACAGTCTTTCAACACACACACACACACACACACACACACACACACACACACACACACACACACACACACACACTAACCTGAAAGGTGATATGGCTTAAGGCTAATATTGTTATGTGACTGAAAACATACTGTTGCTATATTGTGTGTGTTTGAGAGAGAAAGTGAAGAAAGAGATCAACTGGTAGAAGGCATCTAACAGCCATTTCATTTCATTAGCTCTTTTCAGAGCACTTTAATCATGCTGCTCTGATCGCTAACAGAGCTTCTCCTGTGCCGTGACACTCGCATAGACAGGCTGATAGAGTCTGTATAAGAGCCTGTATGAACATACCTGTTTGTGATTGGTAGAAGTATTTATACAGAGATGAGGGAAATGGCTCCTGAGTAGCTAAGCTTCTGTGTTAATTATCAATCACTGTTCAATATAGTACCTGACTTTAATCACTGTTTAGCTCAGGTACTATATTGGTTTGATTGGAATGAAGATATTTGAGATAATGATAGTATATAGTACATGTGTGGAGGTCTCAGAAAACCCACTGGATGTCACATCAGCTAAATTGTTTTGGGAGTTTTTCTGATCATTATACACTGATCAGCCAAAACATTAAAACCACAGGTTTTACAAGTGACGTGAATAACATTCATTGCCTTGTTAAAATGGCACCTATCGAGGGTTCTCTATCGAGGGAACTGACCTATCATCAGTTCTCGAAGTTGATGTGTTCGAAGCAGGAAAAATGGGCAAGCGTATTACGCATGTGGTTTTAATGTTATGGCTGTACGTATGTAACCAATGTTATATGCTAACACATGTTAATCTCCTTCCACAATGAATGTCACGCTTTGATCAGGTTGATGGTTGTGTTGTAGAAAAACAAACATAAACCTAATAGATTCAGAACTATAAATGCATCGATGTTTTATTTCAGCACTGAAATGTGAACGTGAAGAGTGAACATGGATCAGTCTAGTTAAGAGGCTTGTCAAATTCCTGGACTGACATTTATCTCAAGAAATAAAACTATTAGACTGATGTGAATGATGCTTATAATCAAAGTGACACATTTTTCACCCTAACTGCTCAGATTTGTTATTTTTACAGCTATTCTGAGTTATATATATTTAACTAAATGCAAATTAAATCAGTAAATAGTTGTTGAACTTTCAGATACTCTGTGTGTTTTGGTGTTTTTCAGTGGAACTGGAATGAATTAAATATTTAAATTTCAAATCTTTAATTTTCTCAAATTTTCACTTTTGGGGTTTTTAATTGCTATTTTACTTGTGATTGACATATGATATACAGTTGCAATCAAAATTATTCGACCCCCATTGCAAATCAGGTTTATTGTCAAAATTTAGACTTTCAGCTGAGTGCAATGAACAATCAAACAAAAGCAAGTGAAATAGTTCAACACAGTGAATGCTTCAAGTGATTTCCCCCCAAATTCAATTGAAAATGCAACTTATTATGATTTCTCCAGTTTCAAAATTATTCAACCCCCTGAATAGAATCCCTCACAACAGCACAAACATGCAAAACAGGTATTGTCTCAACACACCCGATGCAACTAATCAAGGGCTTCATTAGTTACACCAGGTGTGCTTGAGATGGAACACATGAAATACCTGAACTGGCTAGGGGAAGAAAATGTATTAAATACCTGGATGGGCCAGAAAAAGGAAACTATGAATGGCTGCAACCAGTTTTCTGAGAAGGCAGGTTGTGAAAAACACTCGAGTGACTGCAAACGTCATGTAGCAAGACCTGGTGGCAACAGGCACAGAGTTTTCAGTGAGCACAGTAAGACATGTACTAAATGCAGAAGGTTTCCATGCTAGAACTCCAAGAGGTACATCACTACTGACCCAAAAACACAAGAAAAGTCAGCTCAAAATCATATAAATAAGCCACAGAAGTTTTGGGATTCTGTTCTGTGGAGCGAATAAACAAAACTGGAACTTTTCAGCACAAAGGATCAGCGGTATGTCTGGAGGAAGAAGAATAAGAAATGAACACTCTGTCCACAGTAAAGCATGGTAAATGGTAAAAATAAATGGTGGTGGCTCGGTGATGCTCTGCGGCTGCTTTGCATCCTCTGGCACGGGAAACCTGCAGCATGTGGAAGGCATTACGGATTCATTGAAGTATCAGGAAATCCTAAGAGAAAACGTCATGCCGTCTGTGAGGAAGCTGAAGCTTGGCCATCACTGGACCTTCCAACAGGACAATGAGCCCAAGCATACCTCAAATTCCACCAAGGCTTGGTTGCAGAAGAAGTCCTGGAAGATTCTACAGGGCCATCACAGTCACCTGACTTGAACCCCTTAGAAAATCTCTGGTGGGATTTGAAGAAGGCGGTTACAGCACACAAACCCAAGAATATTACTGAACTGGAGGCTATTGCTCATGAGAAATGGGCTAAGATTCCTCAGGGACGCTGCCAGAAGCTTTACATCTCGTTTGCAGCAAGTCACAACAGGAAAAGGGTGCTCTACTAAGTGCTAAAGATGCTTGCCATGAAGGGGTTGAATAATTTTGAAACTGGAGAAATCAGTATAAGTTGCATTTTCAGTTGAATTTGGGGAAACCACTTGAAGCATTCGTTGTGTTAAACTATTTCAATTGCTTTTATTTGATTAGTTCATTTCAAACAGATGAAAGTCTGTAGATTTTGATAATAAACTTGATTTGCAATGGGGATCAAAATCATTTTGATTGCAACTGAACATGTAAAATGGTGACATTTATTAAAATCATTTAAACATTTGACAGATGTAAGAATGAGAGTTGATGCATCTTCTTACAGATCTCTCTGCCATCTAGGAAGACAAGAGTCCCACTCCCTTCCATTTGATATGCTGTAAAAGAGCAAAAAGAGTATTTGTTAACTGTTAGCTACAAAATATGGACAAATGCTTTTGGACTTTAACTGAGAAATTGCATTACAGAATACCAAATTGTGTAATTTTGGAAATGTGACCTCCACTCTCCTAATAGACAAAATGATGCTGTAGACTCACCAGGAAAATCTAGTTGACTTGTGAATATTTATTTTCCAACCTTGAGCACCTCACCGCCAATTTTTTGCACAACCTAATTAAGTCAACCAACATTACAGACAGTGGAAAGCATTACAACCTACTGTAACCCCCAACCTCTCTTTTTGTCATGTTAACCTTGTGAAGAACTTTTGGCCTCAACATTACTCAACTAGCTAATTTCCGTTAGGCACGGACTGTCTGCACCTGTTAACCAGCATTAACATTCACCAATACATGAAGAAATATGGCCCTAACCCATCCTCCAAATTACAACAACTTGCCTTGTCCAAAACACTTGCTAAATGTAATTAATGCTCTGTATTATACTCTCTGTATTACATCATGATGAACAGCTGTAATGCTACATTATTTTCTAACATTACATTAGTTATTGTCTAACATTACATTATTGTCTAACATTGGCATTGGTGACAGCATCCAACTAGATAACCCTAACTCGTAGCCTCAGATAATATTCAGACCCAGAGAATTATAGAATAACCTCAATCCATATTTCACAGTCAACATAAACACATGACACTAGTAGTGTAACATCATCACTGAGGAAGCAGTGCATGATATTCACTTTTGAAGTCGTCACGATAGGTGAAGTTAATTATCACTTTCTGAGTTACTGTTTTCCAATGAATACATTTTCAAGAGCTCCCTGGCTAAATATCACAAACTCGGCAAAGCATTTTCAGCAACTTTAATGCTAAATGGTGATGAATGCTAACTTACCTGTGGTCATTTGGTTTCCTTGCCTCAGGACTCCGACTCTGCAGTCACAATCAAAAGGTCAAAGCAACAAACTTTCACTTTGAGGCGAGTTAAGATTTGAATGATGATGGTGGCAGCACAGTCTGCAACATGATTGGACAATAATTTAACAAATGTTGTGTTGGTCACTCTTTAGTCACTTTCTTTTTTTAACACATTTATTGGATAACACAACATGTGTTGAAAAAGTAATATCACAAAAAGTGTGTAGGATGTTAACACATGCTTTCTGAGTGTGTTTCTCCAAATAAATCAAACAGTCTATCCGTGTGACTGCTACCTCCACCTGAGGCATATTCAAACAGTTACCCAAAACTACCCAAGAAAATTAATCCAATTAAATGACCCAAAAAACTCAACCCAGCATTTTTTAGAGTGTAACTCTGGTGAATGTAGGTTCAAATTTCATTGGTATTTTATTGATTCGTATAAGAATTGGTCAGTAAAAAGGAACATTTCTTCCTTATTCTGTAAATTTATTTCTTAATTTCCTTTTTAATATGTGTAGTCACTGAGAGAAGACAAAGTTAGTGTGCAAAGTTTAGATTTCAGATAATCAATGAAGAGATGAGTCAAAATTGAGGGAGGCCTCCAGTTCCAGTATTGGCTGGGAAAAAAACCTATAGAATGACATTTGAGGCCAATATTAAATAACATGTATGTGACACTGTGCATTAATTAATCAGTCCCTCCAAGATTTCGCAATTTTGCGATCTCAGACATTTAAAATCAAGCAAGTTCCGCAATATTTGGAGGAGTTTCCAATTTTTCAAAATGATCACAGATTTTCTGCAATTTTAGACTAAGACGTCATCACAATGCACATTCAGCCAAATCTCTCTTCAATTCATGTGCGTTGAACATAAGTACAGCTAAAAGGTCTCATTCAGCAACAAACATAACTGCGAAAGACAATGCAAAACAATTTTGTGCAATTGCAATTTAAGTAGTTTTCACACAAAAAAGCACAAAAATCTCTGCAAATTGCATCGCAAATTTTGAAAAAAAAATAAAAAATACCACAGCAAAATCAAGGATTTTTGGCTGTAACTATTAGAAAAAAAAAACTCAGAATTCGTGTACGGACTGATTAATAGCACCATGCCTAAAAAAAATCCTCATAATGCAATATGGCTGAATTTGAATTCAAGATAAGCAGTGTCTTGGCTCATTGATTCCAGTTATGGTATGAGGGGAAATTGTGTACATTTTGTTTTTGACCGAATTATTGTTTCAAAACACTCCTACACTCAAAACAAAAACTTCAGCTCAGTCTGGCAGCTCTCATTCCGCTTTCTCTTTCCTTTGTATCTCCTCCTCGTTATCAGCCACCTCCTTGTCTTTAGCAGCATGCACAAAACCCAGAGGTGTTCCTTCATTCTGCGTTTGCTGAATTATTCAACTCAAAACGAATATCACATTCACAATGGTACCTTGGTGTACCTCTGCGCCTACCATGCTGAGGGGATTCGCTTCAGTTCCAGGCACGTTCCTGAGTTCAGCTCAGTTTAATGCGAAGCTCATGCTTGATGTCGGGCCTGAAATGAAGGTAGCAGACTTTGCTGCTTTTCCTCTGAGAGACGATCTGCTGAAGGTTTGGGGAAATCAGGCCTGTGTTTTCTCATTCACATCATTCATGCTGGGTTTTTTTTTTTTGGTTCTGTCTCAATTCTGAAGTGCCTCTGGCAATTCTTTTGACTCCCTTGCTCTGTGAGTGTCCATGATCAAAGCTTCTCCAGTTCCCTTCTGACAATCACACAGAGGTTCATCACGACCCTGTGTTTACAACGGCCTCCGTTTCTGCAACTTTTTTTAAGAGATGTGTCAGATTCAAAGCCACCCAGTCATTCAAAGTGCTGGTTTCCTGAGCAGCTGCGGTTCATATGTGATTACATTAGCGGAGCTTTTTCTACCGCATGCCTGCGTTGCTCAGAATTTTACAGAAAGAAAGAGTGTGTAATAGACAGAGAGAGAGAGAGAGAGAGAGAGAGAGAGAGACGCACAGAGCGGTTCGGCTTTGTGCACCTAAATTACACCATGTCGGCACCATACCCCTTCCGCTATAGCATAATGAACCTCCAGTGTTTTCCTGCAGATGCAAAGATAAAAGACGGGCCTTGTCAGGAAAAAAGCAGCACCTGCAAAAACGTCAAGCGGCGCTGCATGGTGGAGTGACCCCAGGTCCCGATCCGTAGGAAAAGTGAATGAGACGGCTAGAGGGAGGGTGAGATGCAGTGCCACGAGGCTCTATAGTGAT
Organism: Ictalurus punctatus; assembly: GCF_001660625.3. NCBI lineage: Eukaryota > Metazoa > Chordata > Actinopteri > Siluriformes > Ictaluridae > Ictalurus > Ictalurus punctatus. The sequence goes on from NC_030427.2 coordinate 12,277,184, forward strand.
AAATGAGTTTGCATTGTGTGTCAGTGCGGCTTCCTGCCAGCCGGGGCAGTCTCTATTAAATTAGCACTTGTCAATGTGGCCGATGCTGATTGATAAATGGCCGTGTCACAGCTGAGGGACATTCGGTGTTTTATTCTGCTCGAAAGACCCTTTGTGACATGCAGAAGACCAAAGCTAATTGTGGTGTTGCTTTAATTCAGTTTAAGCCTTTCATTGATTATATCATCCATCAATGCAAATTTGGTTTAGACCTTGAAATCTTTGAAACGCGGCAGATAGTAAATGAATATTTGGTTTAGTTAATGCCTACTCTAAAAATGCATGTAATTAAATGTGAAGCTCGAGACAGGAGTTTGTTGCATGATACCACCATCCATTTAAAATAACCTCGCATAATAATACTTCTCTTTAAACCACAGCGCTGTCGAATTCAATTTTTAGAACACTACTATAAAACTACTACACTACGTAAAACTTCTAAAACTTTATCATTTCTATAGAAACTTTTCCCAGGGACTTGTATGGCAAAAGCTTCATGTAAACAACCCATAAAAAAAAACTATTTAAGAAAGAAAAACGTGATTTCATTTATATAGAGAAGTCTTCTGTAAAAAGACATTGATTTCAAATGTATAATGTACAAAAGGGGTCTCCAGTGTCAGCACTTCTTCCTGGAACAGCCAGTCAGGTTTCTACATTGGAGAAATACAAAAAAAACAATTTTGCAAATTCTCAGTAACACGAAAACGTGCAATTTTTTTTTGTCTTCAAGACAGAGAAAAGCGAGGCTGATTAAGGAATAACTTCTATAATGTAAATAACTTATAAAAGTAACTATAAATGGATAAAAATTACACTGTGGTAAATAATGAACTTTGAGGTGGTAAGAGTAACACACTTCACCTCACACCATCCAGTCAGTGATTGATTATTTCCTTGAAGTGTTTTCTTCCTTATATCTTCTATAGAGAATTGTGTATAAAATAAATTCCAAATAAAATATTCCAAACAAATATATACAGCTAATGTTCTCTGTTCAACTCAGTTATTTTGTATTATTACACAGAGAAATATAAAATAGATTCGTAGAGGTTGAAGGTAGTCCATACAATTTGAAAGTTTGTGTTTTATACATGTGAACAGTCACAAACTTCAAAGAAGCGAGCATTTAAAAAAAAAAAAAAAAAAAAACACCTCGCATTTCCGCCCGCAGTCGCTCACGGCGTTTTCTGCCTTTCAAAGAGTGGACATATCTGAGCATTTGGAGAAAGACCGCAGGCATGCCGAGTGATTGCCAGCCATGCAAATAATCACTTACTTACACTCGACGAGTTTGCTTCGGATAAGGCAAATTACCATTTGAAAATGAGCTGAAAAACACTCTGGGCAGGATGCTTGCATGAGTCTCTGAGTCTTTCTCTCTCTCTTTCTTTCTCTGTCTCTCTCTCGCTCTCTCTCTGAAGCGTAAGGAAATGAAATGTAGGGAAGTGGGGGAAGAGATGGAGGGAGGATGAAATGAGAATGCAAACGGCAAAAGCTCGGAGCACAGAGCGCCGCTGCCAAAAGTGTTTTGTGCTTGATTGAATGTCATATCAGTGCAATATGTCTGATTTCAGTTGAGGTGAGTTCAGTTCAAATCGTACGTTAGGTTCCAGACCTGCTTTGGTGTGCTTTCCGTTTTTCCTCCTATCCATTGTTCCTCATCTGGAAAATACACAAATCATATGAAGTGGGTTCAAGATAAAAAATAATTAAACACTCGCCTATACTACACCGTAGATCACACTCTCTCTTTACTAATTGGAGTTCTAAAACAAAATAGTTTTGACACCCAAGGCAAAGTTTCCCAGACTCCCTCTCCTCAGAGACAGAGGACTCCAGTAATTACTTATCATCTGCCATCGGCTTCGGCTTAGAACAATATTTAGTCTCAGGCACAACTGCGCAGGGCTTTTTCTCCTCACATTCTCACAAGATGTCATATTTTGTGGTGTTAAGTCCTTAAACAGAAATAAAGAACAGATCCAGAGTCACACACACACATGCACGCGCACACACACATACACAGACACAAAGATGCTGAATGGATTTCTTAGCAACAAAAAAAGAAATGCATTGACAGCAGAGGTAGTAAACACACGTAAATCTAAATAAAACTCATCTACATAAAACCTCTCATAAAAGTTAGATTTTTAAATTCTTCTCTTCAGCTAAAGTAGAAATGCAGAAGCTCTTAGATGTACTACAAGTCTGAAAAAGAAAAAGATTTACAAAAACTATGTTTTTCACTGATGCTAAACTAGTCACCAAGGAACCAAGCAATGCTTTGCTAAAAACATTAGCGAAAGCTAACTAACATCTCTCATAAATGTTAGCTAGCATGTTAGCTAAACACTTCTGACAGCACAAACTAGCTGAATGCTAATAATGAACTAGCTGTTCCAATTCACGTCCTTGCTAAATGCAAAGTCTACATAGCAACAGATAGATTAGACTGATTGGTATTAATGTACATTCTCGCTGTTACACCTGTTGTTACAAGATTTTTGAATGTTTGATGCTAATAAGTCAGCTGTGTGATTCTAGAGGAATGTAGTGAGGAGAAAGAAGGAACATGAACTTAAAAACCAGAGCGAAGTAAGTCTACTTTATTTCCTGTCTCTTCATGACATAAAGGGATTAATGTTAAAAAACAAAGCCAATAGATGTTCACATTTGGGGGGGGGGTGCAAAGAGCCTGTTGTTGATTCAGCTTTTTAGCTGAACCATTCTGAGAGAACCATTCTGTCTGTTGAAAATGTGCGCTTCATCGCATGGCTCCTCAAACAGCGAAGAAAGTGTGTCTTGGTCAGTGAGCTGAAAATAGTTTCAAAACGCAGCGGATGCTTGTCTAAAAAAAAAGAAACAAAAAGCCAGCACATTCTAAATCATTTCAGTAACAGTCCGTATCTGTAAATGATTATAACTCTTAAATCATCAAAATGCTTTAAGTTGGCATTCATTTCTTGTAATCATTTTATAAACTGTCATATTGCTTAATGAAGCTCCTATAATGTGCTATAAGTAAATCCTTCAGCATTTCTAATCATTATTATGCCATGTGATGCACTAAACAACATTTATCACTAATCATATAATTATAAAAAAACTGTAATATTGATTAACATTTAAATATTTAAAAGGTTTTCACTGTGCTTTCAGAAATATTAAGTACACACCTATGTAGCTAACGTCCTGTCCCTTCAACAGGGTTAAATAGTGTGTATCCTTGTCATTTTTTTGGATGTTTTCAAAGAAAAAACCCTATAATTTTATATCATGTTCCATTTTATTTTATTTATTGTTTTACATAATTTTGACTAGTTTTGATATTATTATTTTTTTGTAATTAATCTGAAATTAATCGTTTTCACATTACCTAAAACATATCACTAAAAACTCAGTAGGCTCATACATCTTCCTTATAACGAGAAACATATTCACGTTACATGATGCACATAATTTTAACATTGTAACTTTTCATAATATGTATTTCTATTTTTTTTTCTTTTATTATAAATTACCTTTCATTTTTAGTCATAAAACAATAAAGATTCAAATAAAGGCATAAAATAATAAAGATTTGAGGAAAAAATAAATGCATAAATAAATAAATATAATGTAAAAATATTTTATTATATTAGAAATCGAATATAAACGTTAAAAATAAATAACTAAAAATTATTTATAGCACAGTATTTGAGATTTATGTTTATCAAGCTTTAAGAGTTTACAAAAAAATACAAAAAAAAACTATACGCACAGTTATAATTTTTGATTTATGAATATGAACTTCATAGAAAGTGATAATCATTATTTTTTTCCATAAAAGTTTTGCATTGTTTAAATGAATAACAGTGAAGAAAATGATTTTAAAAAAGGGTGTCTGCAAAATTATCAAGTCCTTTCTGAAACTTTCTTTCGCCTTCCTCTGTTTGTGTATTCACGTTTCACCAGCCTGCCTGCACAGATTAAAAGCAAATGTGCTGTGTTTTAATCAAAGTGTGCATGTGTGTGTGTGTGTGTGTGTGTGTGTGTGTGTGAGAGAGAGAGAGAGAGAGAAAGAGAGAGAGAGAGAGAGAGATCCCTGGAAGGCAAATGACTGCTGCAGGGATGAAAGACCAACCTTCTGACAGGAGGAAACCTGATCGGAGAAGGGAAGAGCTTGGCACTTCTTTCGTCTTCCCGATTCTGCAGGCTTGCGGTCTGGACTGCACACGCACTCCATCGGCAATGATCTCGAGCTGATGGAGCGAAGGCGCTCTCTATATCACAGTAAACAAGAGAGGCACATCTGCTACCAAGCTGCAGGAGCCGGACATGGGGAGAAGGAGAGAACGAGTGCAAATATACAGAGTAAATGAGGAGAAGGAATCAGTGGTGGAGAGCGAAATCCCAGGATGCGGTGCAATTCACTTGAAACAATTAATACAAAAGTCACATGAACTTCACGTGAATAAGCACATGAAATTTAATTGTCATGTTTCATACAGTTTCACATGTAGTGCATTTCTATTGTGCATGATACATTTCTTTTCATGCAGTCACATTAATCATATATTAAATTCACATATACATATCACGTGAGTAATATGTGATTGTGATTTTTTTTTTTGTGCCTCCTCAGATTGCTATGATCTTCTTATCACATATTACTGACAAAATGACATATAAAATGTATTTTTTTACTCCCTTAAAGGAAAGTTCCATTAAATTTGTATATGAATAATCACATGTGGATTTTAGACACTTCCCATGTTGTCTCACACCTTTTCAAGTTTTTTTTTTTTTTTCCCACCACGTGACTTTTTCCACATAATTTGTATTTATCATGTGGTTTTATTTTCACTTGATCACATTGGTCACATGATGTCATGTGTTTATTTGAACAGTCACATAATCATGTGTCACATGTTGCATCTCATGCTTTTTTCACATGTAGTACCCATTTTACCCCTACATGTAACTTTTTACCCCTACCCCATACCCATCTCATGCTTTTTCCCCATGTGGTTTAATTTGAACATGTGATCACATGTTCACATCACACGGTATGTGTTTACTTGAATACTCATAAGCACATGTGGTTTATGGAAACTTCACATATTAAGTCTCGCATTATTTGTTTTTCACATGAAGGTGATGTGGTCTTATTTTCACGTGATCACATTGTTCACATGATGTCATATGTGTTTATATGAATAGTGATATAATTACGTGGTTTTTAGACAATTCACGTTATGTTTCACACTCTTCATATGTTTCATGTTTTATTTTTTCACAAGTGATCAAGTGTTATGACCTGTGATTACAGTATGTGAGTATTCAACATTTCACATTTCACAAAATATATGGTGTGTGAAATGTGATTTCATGCAAATAGTCACGTGAATTTTACATGTCATTTTTAGGCACTTGTAGGAGATGTAAATTTTTGTTCAGTTTTTTTTACATGTGATCACATACAATTTCAGGGCATAACATGTTTCTCACTTCTCACATGTAATCACATTACTCACATGATCACATGTAAAATGTATGTAATTTCCCTGCTTACTAAAGTCATACACACTTTCTGTGAGATTAATGACAGGATTCACTTATGAATCTTACACCTTTTCCCACCGCATGTTTTACAGATTTTTATGCTTGTATTTTTCCTTGTTTGTATTCTGTGATTTGTTTCACTTTAAATTTTTCACATGTTCACATTTATATATATATATGAACTATATTCCCATTGAGATTTTACATTTGTTAGCACACCTGGGTGACTAGGAACAGGAAATTGTTGAACCATGACTTCTTGTTTCACAGGGGTATAAAAATGAGGTAAAACATAGGCCAAATTCCCTTAGTCATTCATAAAAATGGTAAGACCAAAGAATATAGCTGTGATGTGTGGCACAAAGGTTGTTGAGCTATATATATTTATATATATATATATATATATATATATATATATATATATATATATATATATATATATATATATATATATATATGTATGGTATTTTTATTTCTCATGTGATCATATGTTATTGAATCACATGATGCCACAGATGTATGAGTTAATGTGCAATTTCAAGACATAACACAATGAACTGCACCATCACATGTGATCACATATTACTCCCATAATCACATGTGGAAAACATAATGTACCTATCATCTCACACTGCTGAGCCCTTTGTCTAAAAAAACCTTCGTCTTCACTTTTTTTTTTAATACTACGTGTTTTGCCTCTGTCATATATGAAGGAAGAGAACCACAATAGGAATGAATTCCAAGGTGCAGCAAAATTCTACAAAGCCCCCCTCCATTTCTGATCCGTTTACTTGCTGATCTGCTCCAAATGAAGCCCAGAACCATGACTCTGTGTTAATAGAACACTAAAGCTGTGCTAGCTAACGTCAGCCTGATTAAATGGTGCCCGTGTGACCCAGCAGGGGTTCACGAGTCCATCCCCATTTCTCCGACAGCACAAACACTGAGCTTTGGTTCATATTTTTCTTTAATGCGGCTGTAGTATTAATACATGGTTTTTTATATACAGTATCTCACAAAAGTGAGTACACCCCTCACATTTTTGTAAATATTTGATTATATCTTTTAATGTGACAGCACTGAAGAAATGACACTTTGCTACAATGTAAAGTAGTGAGTGTACAGCTTGTGTAACAGTGTAAATTTGCTGTCCGCTCAAAATAACTCAACACACAGCCATTAATGTCTAAACCGCTGGCAACAAAAGTGAGTACACCCCTAAGTGAAAATGTCCAAATCGGGCCCAAAGTGTCAATGTTTTGTGTAGCCACCATTATTTTCCAACACTGCCTTAACCCTATTGGGCATGGAATTCACCAGAGCTTCACAGGTTGCCACTGGAGTCCTCTTCGACTCCTCCATGACGACATCACAGAGCTGGTGGATGTTAGAGATCTTGTGCTCCTGTACCTTCCATTCGAGGATGCCCCACAGATGCTCAATAGGGTTACCTTCATCCTCAGCTTCTTTAGCAAGGCAGTGGTCGTCTTGGAGGTGTGTTTGGGGTCGTTATCATGCTGGAATACTGCCCTGCGGCCCAGTCTCCGAAGGGAGGGGATCATGCTCTGCTTCAGTATGTCACAGTACATGTTGGCATTCATGGTTCCCTCAATGTACAGTAGCTCCCCAGTGCCGGCAGCACTCATACAGCCCCAGACCATGTCACTCCCACCACCATGCTTGACTGTAGGCAAGACACACTTGTCTTTGTACTGCTCACTTGGTTGCCGCCACACGCGCTTGACACCATCTGAACCAAATAAGTTTATCTTGGTCTCATCAGACCGCTTGTCTGCTTGTCTTCAGCAAACTGTTTGCAGGCTTTCTTGTGCATCATCTATAGAAGAGGCTTCCTTCTGGGATGACAGCTATGCAGACCAATTTGATGCAGTGTGCGGCGTATAGTCTGAGCACTTACAGGCTGACCCCCTACCCCTTCAACCTCTGCAGCAATGCTTGCAGCACTCATACGTCTATTTCCCAAAGACAACCTCTGGATATGACGCTGAGCACGTGCACTCAACTTTTTTGGTCGACCATGGCAAGGCCTGTCCTGAGTGGAACAGGTCCTGTTAAACCGATGTATGGTCTTGGCCACCATGCTGCAGCTCAGTGTCAGGGTCTTGGCAGTCTTCTTATAGCCTAGGCCATCTTTATGTAGAGCAACAATTCTTTTTTTCAGATCCTCAGAGAGTTCTTTGCCATGAGGTGCCATGTTGAACTTCCAGTGACCAGTATGAGGGAGTGTGAGAGTGATGACACCAAATTTAACACACTTGCTCCCCATTCACACCTGAGACCTTGTAATACTAACAAGTCACATGACACCTGGGAGGAAAAATGGCTTATTGGGCCCAATTTGGACATTTTCACTTAGGGGTGTACTCACTTTTGTTGCCAGTGGTTTAGACAATAATGGCTGTGTGTTGAGTTATTTCGAGGGGACAGCAAATTTACACTGTTATACAAGCTGTACACTCACTACTTTGCATTGTAGCAAAGTGTCATTTCTTCAGTGTTGTCACATGAAAAGATATAATAAAATATTTACAAAAATGTGAGGGGTGTTCTCACTTTTGTGAGATAATGTCTGTGTATATATATATATATATATATATATATATATATATATATATATATATATATATATATATATATATATATATATATATGGCTGTTTTTGTTTGCTTGTTTGTTTGTTTTTGTTTAGAAAGTTCACTGGAAAAAGAGTGCTACCATCTCTCCGAAATGGGTCAAATAATTAACAGCACACTGATGAAGATAATTTGGTAAATTAAAAATAATCAACAATGATTTTTTTTTACAGAGTACACATCTTTTGTGCATATTAATTTGGCGTTATTGTGATTAATTAGGGGGCCTCTCCGAGCTCAGATTCAACAAACAAAAAGACAAATCTGACACTTTCTCCACTAATTGCCTCTCTCGCTAAACAAATACGCAATGAGGCATCTTTAAGAATGCAGGCTTTATGTGCAAATGTAAATTCCAGTTACATTTATTAAATTGTTGATTGTATGTGTTCAACATGAATAGCTCCAAAAATTTAATCTGATCTTCATCCAACATAGAATTTACATTAGAATGTATTTATTATGCAGTCAAGGTTGTTAATGGAAAAAATGCACATGAATCCATCTAAATAGATTGAAGAATCTGTTTTACTTCCCAGATAACAGGGAACAATATTTAAAACATTAGGCTGAATGTTGCAGAAATAATGTTTGGGTAGTGTTCTTGTAACATCTGCTCTAGTAAAGGTTTTACCACAACAACGTTGAATACTCAAATATGATTAGTCAGAAGGTGTTGATTCATTTTTATTAATAGCAGATCTCACAGTAGTTCCAGTTGTAATTCAACTTACTCTTTTATATTAATGCACTCATTACCATAGTAACAGCTCATTGACAGGCACTTATGGCAGATGATGTACATAATCCAAGACTAATAATAAAGATTTTTAAAAATTTGCTATTTAATAAGGGATCATGTATAATAGCTGATTTTCTGTAAATGTTTATGAAATGGTTATGTAAGGAGTCTCCAATGTCAGCACTTTGTACCAGTTTGGACAGTGGAGTTTACGGTTTACTTCATGATCAGTTGATTTTTTTTCCCCAGTCTTAACCTTGAGAGAGAAAAAAAAGCATGTTGAAGGAACAATGGTTTATAGCTGTCATATGAGGAAATATATATGTTTTTTAATATGAGGAAAAAGCTGGTTACGTGGATGTTCTACACCAAAGGTTCTCAACTTTTTGTAACTGAAGACATCTCCCCGCCCCCCATATTCGAGGAGATCAGGTATAATAATTATCTATCCTATATAAAATATATCTATATACAACCTAACCTATAATCTGTTTTGATAGATAGATAGATAGATAGATAGATAGATAGATAGATAGATAGATAGATAGATAGATTTTTGTACTTTTCTTTAATTACTTTTCATAAATTTTATGATTTTTTAAATAACTTTTATTGACTTATAAATCTATATAACAGACAGGTATGGAACATCAAAAATGTTTCTAAACACTATAACTATTTTGAACAAGAGAACTAGGGTGTAATAATGTGGACTATTTTACATGTAAAACATGTTGCATTCCATTCGTCTTGTGTTCTAGAAACATTCGCATATGAATAACGTAAATTGGGACGAAGGACGTGACTCGTTATCCACGACGTTGTTAAATCTCCGGCTCTCAGCCACTTACTGAATGGAGCAGATGCAGAGAGAGGTGAGAGTGCAGTGGGAAAGCAAGACCTCGCGCCTGCAGGACAGTACTGGCAACATTTGGAAAGTTGCTAAGGTTTGTTAAAAAGTTGCTAGATTTGTCGTTAGGCACTTTTTTTTTTTGCAAAAAAAAAAAAAGTTGCTAAAGGGGTCAGAAAAGTCGTTAAGGGCAAAGCAATAAAATGCAAAGAGTACCCAAATGACGCCCTGTCTGTGTTTTTTTCTTGAAAATCATTTGCACCCCCCCTCTGATCTTTTCTATTCCCTATGTTGAGAACCACTGATCTATACCATTAAATGTAAGTATAAATCGATATAAAAAAAAGTATGTGCTCCTTATTAAATAAAAAAATGCAATTTCTTTGGTAAATTTTAAGACAGATAAAATACTTAGCTATTATTAGGAAAATAATCAGCTTCAGGATGGTAACAGGAACTCACATCTTCCTACCTCATTGTTTATTCTTTTCCTGTAAAATTGATAAAAATGTTGCTCACAACATTCCCAGATAGATAAATACTAATATTCTGTTAAAATGTTTCAGGAACATTTTATAAACTTAATGTAAACACATTCTCAGGAACCTTCTTAAAACCAAAGGTTACTTCCCTAACATTCAAAAAAGTTCTCCTAACCTAAAATTGTTGCCTTTATTTAGAACACGATCAAGAACTGCTCCACACCTGCCAGGCATTTCAGGCCACTTCTCTAAACAATAAACTGTTTTGACTGATGTATATATTTGCGATGTCTCGCTTGAACGGCCTGCTTGAGATCACAGCGCAGCATTTCAATGAAACCGAGGTCAGGCCTCCGACTTGGTCATTCATACTACAATATGGGATTTCGGCTGTTTGAAGCACTCTGTTGTTCATTTATCCCGTGCTTTGGATCTTTGTCGTTGTCCTTCTTTGAGTTTTAGACCACCCACAGATGCGCTGACATTCTGCTGTAGAATCTCCTCAAACAGCCTGGAGTTCATTGGACCCTCGACGATTGCAAGCCATCGAGGCCTTGAGGCGGCAATTCTACTCCTTCCAAACATGATTGTGTGTATTTACCCATAAAGTTATTCTGTCTCATCTGTTCCTGAGACATTATTCCACTGCCAAAAAGTTCAGGTGGTCTTTTGCAAACTTGAAACAGGCAAAGTTTTTTCTTTTCATATAGTTATATCTGTGTTTTTCTCATGACTAATAAACACATTTACCCAAAATGTCCTGTATGTTCTGTTTTAAGTTAAATAAATGTTACATTTTATGGTGTAAACTTTTAAAGCAGATCATAGATTAAATATTTTATTCAGAAATTCAGATTATCCAGATAAAACCTTAAAAACAGATTTTTGTGTGTACTCAGTAACATATCTGCTAGTAAAGAATTATTAAATGGCTTCATTTGCATATTGAAGCAGGATTGGCTATTATTTTTTTTGTGATTTAATAACAGGTGCATGTCACATGTTCTATACTGATGAGTCCAGTCTAATTTTCAACTTGGTTCTTAAAAGAAGAATGCTGCAGAAACACTGCAGAGGCAAATTTCTTTTCTTCACTTTGACTAAACATGTAAATAAATTCTTCTACAACAATTACATTTTTTTTTTTTTTTTTTTAAGTTTTGTTTCAATGGGTTTATTGTTTCACTGTTCGGATGTTCACCTGGTTAAAATATAGTATGTGACGTAAGTTTTTTTTTCAGTAATGTCTTTTGCATTAATCTTTCAAACACTACTGGTATCATTACTGACGATCTGACTGTGTATGTTTTTCAAAATTATTATTATTATTTGGCTGAATCTCATCTGTAATTGGTTGAAACACGTTCCCCATTTGGATTGTACACCAAGACACAGACATTAAAAAGGAAAGGCTACCTGTGTGTTCTTAACTATCACATGAACCTTTAATTTCCAACATAATAATCAAACATTAAATATCTTAATAAAAGTTGTATAACCCTTTCTCTTCTCATTCTCAATTGAGAAAATCAAGTGGTTGGAGTTGTGAAGTGTTACCCATTTTACCAATAGGTATTATTTTTCTCTCAAAGCTCTTCATTTAACTATATGTTCATTAAAAAGATAGGAACATTAAAAAAATAAATAAATAAATAAATAAATAAATAATAATAATAATTTTTTTAAAAAGTGTGCTGTTTTTAAATATATTTCTTTGTTTTTTCGCACATTTTAGGAGCCACTCACACAGATATTTCCTCCAAGTCATTTCTTAAAAAGTATATTTATTACTAAATTGCTTGGTGTGCCTTTTACCCTAATCAAGAAAAACAGTGTTGCCCACATTTGCATTTTGACACCTGATACCTCTTGGGGGTCATGCTTTTAGGAAAATAAAAAGTGGTGTGACGCAACCTGATGAGAGGTGGCATTAATATTACCACCCTGAAGTTTATTTTCAAATAACAGTACAATACCAAAATTATTTATTCCTTTTATACCAGAGCAATTTGTGAATGATTACAGTTTTTAATTTGCTGAATGACACCATAATTTTTATCTATGAAACAAGTTCCTCTTATTATTTGTTAAAACAACTAAAGTCAGCACACTGTAGGCAATGCACTCATAACGAGAGGGTTTTTGATTAAATATGAAACGCTCTATAACATGCAGAAGAATATGTTGAACAAATGTTTGGTGATTAAGTGTGAGAGATAGGGCTAAATAGCTGTGTTCATTCCCAATAAATCAACCATAATTACTGATCTGACAGCAACAGGGTTCATATCCGAGAGGATTCATATCTGGACGTTATTATTATTATTATTATTATTATTATTATTATTATTATAGAATATGTATCCGGGGGCACAGTGACTTAGTGGTTAGGACATTTTGCCTCACACCTCCAGGGTTGGGGCTTTGATTCCTGCCTCCATACTATGTGAATGAAGTTTGCATGTTTTCCTCATACTACAGGTGTTTCCTCCAGGTACTCCAGTTTTCTCCCCAGTCCAATGACATGCTCTCTATGCTGATTGGTATCTCTAAATTGTTCATAGTGTGTGAATGGGTGTATGAGTGTGTGTGCGATTGTGCCCTGACAGTTCCTCAGCTTAAGCTACATCACTTGAGTTCTATAATAATTAGTCTCAACTAGAGATGTGTGCAACACATTAAATCCCACCTATGCAGTTATTATATTTGTTTATACCTGCCAGTGATATTTTCTAATAAATTCAGTTGGCTCTATTTCCCAAAATATAGACAAATTTGTAGCCTAATTTAAACCACCATGATCAGGAAGTTAAATGTATAGTGTAGTGCCGCCTGTTCATCTGTTCATGTTAATGAACATGGTCTTTCTTTGTTCTGTGAGCTTCATAATCTGATCGCTCACTTGTTGTTTTTTTGTTGATGTTGTTTGGCATCCTGCAGGATCCCAGTCCCAGTGCACACCTCTAAGTCTCAATCAATTTGTATTTCTATTTGTTTTAAACACATTCAATTGAAATAATAACAATTATAATGAGTCTTTATTGGGCACATATACATATGCACAATTAAATTAGTTTCTTTGCATATCCCAGCATGTTAGGAAGTTGGGGACAGAGCGCAGGGTCAGCCATGATACAGCACCCCTGGAGCAGGGAGAGTTAAAGGCCTTCCTCAAGGGCCCAACAGTGCCAGCTTGGCAGTGCTGGGGCTTGAACCCCCAACCTTCTGATCAGTAATAATTAAAATAATGTCTTTCTATTTGGTTATATACTACAAACCCACTCTGAGACACTGGAGTATGTGCCTCTTCCAGCCTGTCAGGTTCAGGGCAGCGGTGAAAGGGCAAAGGTTAACCTGTTCAGTTAGGATCGTGAACAACAACAAAGGACAAAGTGTTAGGAAGAGATGTGGTGTGGCGCTAATATCCAGCTTCACCTCTGTTCTCCCTTCAGGGAGGTTTGCTCTGCTACCCTGGGGGAACACTTCAATCCTGGCAAGCCTCGAATGGAACCATTTTGATCTCTTCAAGGAATACACTCCCAAGGAGAAGGAGTAAAAAGGGGGAAATGGTGCAGAGGGGAGGGATGCCATCGTGTTTTAGGGTTAATTGGGAAAAATTTGTGAAAACTGCTTGTGTTTTGGTCAAACCAAGGTCGAGATTTTCGGTTCCTCATCAGAGAAAGTTTCTCAAGTCATTATATATACATTTAATGGATGAGGGAATCAGTTGTAGCTAATATTAATCAAGCCAAAATGAGGTGAGGAAAGGTGCTTTTTTTAAATAAACGTGTTCCACAGAACTGTATAGAAAAGGAAAATGCTGACTCCAGAAGATAACAATTTGAGCTTGTCGCTGCCTTGTGCTCAAATCAGCTCATTTTCCGTGTCGACACATGGGACCCATGGTTTGCTGCGGAAGTAAAAGAATTTGTTGTTTCACCGCCTTTGACTAAGGTCATACCAAATTAACAGCCTATCTTCAGCGTAAAAATAGCATACCATTAATTTTTTCCTCCTCATAAATCTTAAAGGTTGACCTCATTTTTTTTAACATTAAACTATGTGAAGAAATTAAAGAGAGGAGCTGGGGAAAGAGGAAAAAAAAACATTGAAAATAAGCAGTCTGAACTAATTTTAGCACTGTCTCTGTCTATCTGCACTGGTTTCTTATGGGAGTCCATGATCGCTCATCAACATGGCACAGTACTACACCACAAAGTCTTTTAATTATTAAAAGCCAGCAAAATGTTAATTGAATGTCATTCATAGAGTGCAAACTTTCAAATCAAATTGTTTGGTAACCAACAGCCAATTTTCAGGTAATAAAAAAAAAAAAAAAAAAAAAAAAACAAGTCTAGCTAGCCTAAATCCTTTAATTGCAGCTCTGGTGGTTAAAAGGCTTAGCTGTGTCTTAAGAACATGGTCACTATTGCAGTTTAAATAAATCCTAATTATTTTCCATCAGAGGTTTAAGATTTGTGAGCTCTTGTGCAGTGCAATGATAACACTTTTTTTGTCTTTCAAACATAATCATTACAAGTGCATTAGATGAGCATTGGCTGTAAGGAGGTTGCAACTTTATTAGCGCATGTCCCCGCTAGTGAAGGGCCTGGCACAGGCAAAAGCAGATTATGTCTCTGAATCAAGCCAGAACTAATGATGAAGTCCCACAACACAGTCAATTATGCCATTTTCATTAGAGCGTCTTTGTGTCATTTTTTTTTTTTTTTGCTGTTTGTTATTTTAATAATACGAAATGCCGAAGTGACAGTAGGCTTATGGAGGATTGGGCACCAGGGGAATCAGCATGTAGAGTGCTCGAAGGCTAACTAGAAGATGGGTTTGGAGAAAATCATTAAGGATTTTTTTTTTTCATTTCCGTTTTCTTAAGCAGCGGAAGAAGAAAGCCGGCTGAGTGGTGGGCACCACTTACATCACGAGGATATGCTAATCAGCTTGTGAAATGCTGATGAACTTTGGCGTCAGAGCACAGGAGAATGAGCGCTTAAAAGCAACAATAATGTTATGATAATTAAGTGTTTTCATGGTGGAGTTGGAGTTATTTCGAATGGCACGTCTGTTATGGACTCTAAGTTTGAACTGATTTCATTAGATTTCTTTCAGACAGTTAACTTTGGCAAAATTAAATAACAAGAAAAAAGTTAGGAAAAGCAGTTTTGCTTTCCAGTTTATAATGGTGATGGTCTACTTTACCCCAAAAAAGATAGATAGATAGAGATGGATGGATGGATGGATGGATGGATGGATGGATAGATGGATAGATAGATAAAATTAAATCTAAAATATTTAAGCAAAACAAACAAATGAAGATAGACAGATGTATTAAAAATAAATATTAATATTATATATTATATTAATAATATATTATATTATCATGCATGCATAAATAAATAAATGAATAAATAATGATAGTTGGATAGATTGCTTGATTAAATAAATTAAATTGATTAGATTAACAGAAGGATTAATATTAAATATAAACAATACTTTAATGAATAAAGAAAGAAAGAAGCAAAACAAATAAATAACCAAGGCAGACAAATTAATATTAAAACATAAAGAAATGAATAAGCAACAATAATAAAAATAATAATAATAATAATAGTAATATTAATAAATGGATAGATCGATAGGTTAAATAAATTACATTAACTAAATTAATTAATATTAAATACAATCACATTTAAATAAATAAATAAATATTTGGATGAATAAATAAATAAATATATGTGTAAGCTATATTTTGGTTTTTCACTGATTGTTTGCTGCATTGTTTACAACCTTCCTTGTCAAGAATAAAGCACATAGACAACTTTCCTTACTTGATCTATGTAACTAACTCCAAATACAATCTTAGTCTTTTCGCTAAGTCAGAAAGTGTACTTTTAAAAAATAAACACGTTCGATGGCTACTTACATTCAGTAATTCAATTGCTTTTCTTATTTATTTATACAAATAAAAGTTATGTTACTAATAAAGGATAATTCCTTTAAGGCCATTGTTTCTCTGCTCAAGACTGGCAATTGAAGACAGGCAAACAGAAGAACAAAAGCAGAACGATAAAAAAAAAAGAATTAAATAAATAAAAGACCTCCAAACGTTCCATTAATAAAACACACATCTTTGGGCTGGCGACACAGAATGTGAACCTACGGCTCTTTGAAGCCAGTGAGCCTCCTTAACTTAAGCCAGTCCTGGCGCATCTGTGAACCCCGTCCCCTTTCATGTGGTGCGAGCCACAAGCAGCTCCAGCTGCAGAGTCATCACGTCACTGTGCATCCTCCCGTCCAGGATTATTTGCATTTCCTGCTCCGTTTGAGCTTCAATCAAAAAAGCCCAGGACCACGTACAGAAAGAAAAGACTACCCTCCTCCCCACTCGTTTCCAGACCCTCCCAATAATATAGCAACTCTGACTCAAACCAGATGAAACTACTCTATTTTTACCTAGGCGTGCCAAGAATAGTCTCAGGGACATCCTGCCCACCGCTGCAGTTAGAAACAAAGACATTCCACTCCTTTAACCATCAAATGCGGTGGATTGCTGCCTTTGAAAGTGATACTGATTTATCCTTTACTCCAACATAGATTTTTTCCTTAATTCAGTATCAACTGCACCAAAGATCCGGTAGCCAGTTTTAAAGGAAAGAGCCACTCAAAATAACTTGCATATTAATCTTTTTAACAAACATGTGATCTACAGTGCCGTCCAAGATTTATTACTACAATAAAATTGAGTTGAAACTTCTTTTGATACATTTGTCTACTTTTTTTTTTTCACTTTTCTGCATTACCCATAATTCCATTTGTTACCTGCTGATAGTGCTACTAATGGGAATTCATCTGTAACTTCTCTACCACTTACAAAAAACTATAAGTATAGTGTAATTGTCTACAAGTCACCTGGAAGTATAGTGTAATTTTTTACAAGTTAACTGTACTGTTTTATATTTTGTATAACAGTTTTAAATATTTTATTTTATTTTAAATGTTTATGTGAGATTAGGCTAATGTAAGTTATTTATATTTCAATATAATTGTGTTGAGTATCAGAAGTAGTGTTGTGAATTCATGTGGGGTTTGAAGAACATGAGCAAGAAGAAGAGGGCGAAAGCTGATGTCACTGTCTATACGAGGGAATATAGCTCTGACAATAAAGTCAGTAAAAGCCTTATTTCTAAGTGTGTATGCCTGCATTATTCAAAACCGTTTTGAGATTGGACCTTTGCAAGTTCTCCTAACCCCTTTTCTGTAAGTATATTGTGATTATCTACACGTTTACTACAAGTCAACTGTAAGTTTAGTGTAATTATCAACAAGTCAACTGTAAGTATAGTGTAATTGTCTACAAGTCAACAGTAAGTACAGTGTGATTATCTACAAGTCATCTGTAAGTATAATGTGATTATCTTCAAGTATACTACAAGTCAACTGTAAATATATTGTAATTGTCTACAAGTCAACTGTAAGTATAGTGTGATTATCCAAAAGTTTACTAGAAGCCAACTGTAAGCATAGTGTGATTATCTACAAGTCAACTGTAAGTATAATGTGATTATCGACAAGTATACTACAAGGCAACTGTAAATATAGTTTAATTCTCTACAAGTAAACTGTAAATATAGTGTGATTATCTACAAGAGAATTTTAAGTGTAGTGTAATTCTCTACAAGTCAACTGTAAGTATGACATAATTCTCTACAAGTCAACTGTAAGTATAGTGTAATTCTCTACAAGTCAACTGTAAGTATAGTGTAATTCTCTACAAGTCAACTGTAAGTATAGTGTAATTCTGTACAAGTCAACTGAAAGTATAGTGTAATTTTCTACAAATAAACTGCAAAATTTAGTGATCTCTAACTCAACAAAAAGATGCAGCAGCACTTTACAGTTTATAGTTCTTTCACATTCTCATCTGTAGATCGCTAACTATGATGTCATTGCTAAACATGTCACAAATATTAGAATATAAACATTTAATGTGTTTCAGGGTGGACTTTTCATGTAAGGATGATAGAAATGCTGATTATGGTAAGTTGGATAAAAGACTAACGTAGGCAGAAATGGGAGGAAAAAGACCTCACGTTTCAAATCAAGTGGCTTAAACTGAGCTGTGTTTTCAATAAAAGTTCACACACTTGCAATTGTTCTCATTATCCTGTGCAGGTATGGAAGTGGGCTGAACATCACGTGCAGGAGGTTTTCGCGTAATCACCACATTGCCCTTGTAGCCTCCTCCACCTGGCACTGCTCAAAGAGAAAAGACACTCTATAGATTGTTCCAAATCAGCAAGCTTCGCACCGGTGCTAAATCAGAACCAGACGCAGACGACCTGATCCTCATCAACCTCCAGTCCTTTTAATCCGATTAGCAAGAGATCAAAGACTGGGGGGAGGGTGGAACAAAAGATAAGACAAAGATCAAGGTTTTACTGAAACTTCGCTAACCACCGAACCCTTTGCCTTACTGGGTCTGGTAACATTTTGGTCTAAAAGGTAACATACGCTGATCCTTCACATCAATTTTAATCTTACGTCCTACTCCGACCTGCTTTGACCCTTTAAATGAATGTAGTGTTAATGATCAGAGGCTAATCAGATGAAAAACTCATGATACCTTAAGTTTAGGCATGCTAATCTGTTTTCTAACTCCTTTCTGATGAACACGCACTCTGACTGGATATTGAGATTAATTCATTGCGCTTAATTCTAACCTTTCCTATAAGATCAAATGATACAGTGGGTAATTTCTAATTTAAAACCGGAGCTATACCAGCCATTAACTTCCAATCATCATTAAAGACATTTCAGGGCACGCAGCAGCCAGAGGCATGGTTTGAATATATATAATTTAGTGGCATCTGCAAGAGAAATCTAGGTTTTTACAAGAGGAAAGTCAATGTAATATGGTGTAATGACAGATTACACACATGGAATCAAAATTCTTAAATACTACACCATATAAATACACAGCTAATGCCACGAGTCTAAAATACGTTAGAATATATTAGTCACATTATTTTAGGATTATTTTTATGGTGTCTTAGGAGAAAGCTATTTCCATAACCCATGATTCTCTAGATGAATATTTAATATCTATGTCCTATGTTCCTCTTCATGTAGCTAGCAGGAGTTCTGTTACTTACTTGCATCCTGTTTTGTGGGTTTATTTTCAGAATGTTTTAAATGAGAATTTAGAACAGACAGAAAAAATCTCATTATACAAATTTGCAAACATTCACACACCTAAAGCATAAGGTGCAACTTGTAAAGTAAAATGGAAACTAACATTAATGTTTTTAAGGTTAATCTTTCCCTGGGTTTACCAGTGAAAAAAAGGGTTTCAAAGTTTCCAAAATTCCAATTCAGAATGTGAATTTTGTTTTTCATATTGTAATCTCCTACAAGTAAAGTGCAAGTATATTGTAGTCCCCTACAAGTAAAATGTAAGTATATTGTACACCCCTACAAGTAAAGTGCAAGTATATTGTATTCCCCTACAAGTAAAATGTAAGTGCATTGTACTCCCATACAAGTAATGTGCAAGTATTTTGTAGTCCCCTACATGTAAAGTGCATGTATATTGTAGTCCCCTACAAGTAAAATGTAAGTATATTATACTCCCCTACAAGTGAAGTGTAAGTACATTGTACTCCCCTACAAGTAAAGTGCAAGTATAGTGTGCTCCCGTACAACTGCAAGTATATTGTACTTTCCTACAAGTAAAATGTAAGTACATTGTACTCCCGTACAAGTAAAGTGCAAGTATTGTACTCTCCTACAAGTAAAGTGCAAGTATTGTACTACCCTACAAGTAAAGTGCAAGTATATTGTACTCCCCTACAAGTAAAGTGCAAGTATAGTGTAATCATCTACAAGTGAAGTGCAAGTATATTGTACTTCTCTACAAGTAAACTGTGAGTATACTTGTCAGTTAATCTAATAACCTTCAAATAAATTGAATACTTGACACTTGGTGTACTTCTCTAAACTCTAAGTATAGCATAATTTTCTACAAGTAAACTGTAAATATACATAACACTTAGTGTACCTCTCCACATGCATGTAAACTAATTCCATTCAAGAAAATGGTAAGTACAGTATAATACTCTGCAAGTAAATTGTAAGTATACTTAGTGTGCTTCTATGCTAGTAAAACATGGTATACTTGACAGTGTACTTCTTCTGTAAGTGAGCTGTAAGTATGGTATAATTGTCTACAAGTAAACTGTCAGTATAGTGTAATACTCGGCAAGTCAAATGTAAATATACGTGATACTTGGTTTACTCATGCACAAGTAAGTTGTCAGGTAATTTGCATGTATATTTGACACTGTACATCTTTACAAGTAAACTTTAAATAAAGTAGTATTGTCTAAAAGTAAACTGTATGTATACTTGACATTGAGTGTACTTCTTTGCAAGTATACTGTAAGTATAGTGTAATTCTGTACAAGTAACCTATATGTAAACTTGAGATTTGGTGTATTTCCCCACATGTAAAATTTAAAATTATATTTAACACTTACTGTACTTCTCTTCAAGTAAATTGGAACATTAGAGATATAAAATGAATGATGCTACAATATTTAAATTTTATTTTTTATATTTATAGTACATATTTTATTCTATTATTAGTTCTCAAAACAAATGAATTAGCATAGCACTTGTTTTGGAGCATAGCGGCATATTAGCATTGTTGCTCTCAGGCCACTTGTTTGTTTAAGGTTTTGTGTTGTGGGAGACACTGGAACAATGTGGAACAATATGGAACAATAACCATCTAGAGACGTTCCTACCTCTTGAATTCAGCTCTCAAAAGCTAGCAACATGTGGTTTAGCAAAAGAAAGCAAGTAAAAACCATACCTCTCGACCTCGATAAACACGCAGCAAATCAAACTTAACCAAAGACAAACACAACTCATTTGCACACAAAAGAAAAACGAAATTGAATGCATTCACGGTGTGGAGAAGCTTCTTGTAAACAAGGTGACGTATTAAGATGATACAGCTGGATTCTCAGTCGCACAGCACTGATAATCGTCACTCGCGCGGCCGTGTTTTTATCCGCTGCTCACCCGCTCTTCCCAAAACAAGGAGCTCGCTATCAGTTGGACACGCAGCACCAAGCACATGCATAAACACTGAAACAGTGAGAAATTGTGTTTGCAATGACTGAGTTATACTGAATGAAAGTTCAGCATGTTCAAGTGGAGTTCTTTACTAAAGAGGTGATGTCCCTGAGTAATTTATTAGCATATTGGTATGAGGTAAAGGGATCATTAGGAAACTCAGACACAAATAAGAGTTGAAAACAGTTTTGCGTGAAAGATTTAACTTCCAGAGTTCATGGGTGAGTTAAGATTTTACAGTGAAATTTTCACTTCTGACATATTTAAAATTTTCAAAGACAAAAACAGACATACTCCAGGATAAATATGACTGTCCAACCTTCATATACTTCCTAGTAACCGCTTCGTGTTCACGTAGACATCTGTGTTTACAGATGTGCTGAGAGGAGAGAAAAGAGGACAGAGCAGGTAAAGGATGAGAGCAATGGTAATGAAGTGGAGGTTAGTCCTAATGAGAGTGCTTCATTGCACAGATCAGTTCTCTGGCCCTTTGGGAAAATGCTTTGTAGTCCAGGTAATTACACACTAAACACTTTCTCTGTGTAACCTTCACTGCCTGTGTCCATCACACAAGTTAAACACCATTAACACGTTCCATTACAAAGCATTACCAGGCAAATTAGTTTACTTAATAGTATAAACAGGGCAGAGTAAGCTGTAGAAGCTGGATTTATTTATCAGAATCTTGTGAAATTAAGATTTTAGGAGTCCTTAAGTCTGCTTATTAATTGAATTCTCAATTCTGATTGGTCAGAAGGTGTTGATTAATTTTCTGTAATATCACCTCTTACAATATCTCTAGCTGTGAGGTTTATATCAATGCACTAATTTTAAAACGTAATCATTTCTATAGTAACAACTTACACTTGTATGGATGGGGAAAAATCCCTATAAATTTATATAAAGTAAGATGTGTCGATGGTTAATAAATAAGCCATTGAAATCATTAGCTTTTTTGTGGTATAATAATAAAAATAAAAACATAGTGTTATTGGAAATTAACCAACTTCACAGTGCTAACAGTAGCTTATCTTTTGATTTTCCTAGAACAGTTTTATTCCTTACTTATAATATTTATACATAAACCCACTTCATAATTTAGTGGACTTGCATGTCACAGAAATATGCTTTGCTCAGTAAAGCAGAATAAAATGCAAGATTTGAAAAAAAAAAAAAAAAAAAAAAGGAGGGGGGTGAATTTTTTTCCCCCTCTCTTTGGGATAGTGTTTATCAATCACAGATATATAACTACTAAATCTCTCCGTGAAATCCCAGAAGATTGTTCTTGACCAATTTTTATTTTCCTTTTAAGTTTGATTCGACTTGGCACATACTGTACTTGGCGGACTGGCAGGGGGACTCTGGGGAGAACATAAATTCGGTCCCAGTTGTTTGGCGTGGTTTTGTGCTGAGGAGGGGATTAGACAATAGCACGAGGAAGAGTGGGGAAGAAAGAGCGCCTGGCGCCGTGTGCAGTTCTGACACGAGAGAAAGTGCAGAACAAAGTGTTCTGTGTGAAACTAGAGAAGGGAGGGAAAGAAAAAGAAAGATTATCTTAATTATCATTCAGAGGGGGATCGGAGCAGCACCTGTGCATGAATAATATCATTTATGGCTGCACTGAGATGTGAATAAGTCCCCTTCCTGAAATGTGAAGTATTCATGTCCACTTGTAGTTGGAAAACAAATGTGAGGGGCATTTTTTTTTACTCTCAAAGAAGGACTCTTGTGGACACTTTACCCCTGTAAATTCATATCTAAAGCCTACCATAGCACAGCCAACAGTATGAGAATGTGTGTGTGTGTGTGTGTGTGTGTGTGTGTGTGTGTGTGGAGTGTACGGTTTCATCCCGCATTAGCTCAGAAAAGTCCATATGCACCGTGCGCCCCGCTTCAATATTGTCTTGATGTGAAAGGCATTTGATGGGATAAAGTTTGAGTGAACGACTCGGCCTTTCTCATGTCACACACAATCACAATCACTTAACCCACGGCCACATCAAAAGACACACAATCATATTTGTGGAAAGCGGCATGCTAAATGGGAGGCTATTCAAGCAGTTATCTGAGGCGCACTTGAATAAATAAATAAATATATATATATATATATATATATATATATATATATATATATATATATATATATATATATATATAAATATATATATATATATATATATTAAAAAGAAGTTTAAAAAAGCAGAAATCAACACTGACCAAAAAACTACATTTTATTGTGTTTTTTAAATACAGTACTAATATCATAATCTTGCATTCTTTGGAACAGTATGAGTCTTTGCAATCAGATAACAGTGACAGACCACAGCTCAATAAAGATGCAATATAGAGGTTTTTGTGGTGTTTTAATGAACATCTTGGGAACTGTGGGATCTCTGTTTCAGAAGACCAAATATTATGGATCTGTCAACTCTAAAAATATCCAGTTTCAGAAGATTTGAACTGAGCATCCTTTTCCAAAAAAAAAAAGGAATAATTAATTATGTCAGAGTTAATACTTCTTCAATCTCTAATGGTTGCCGAGTCCAGAGAAAGTTTTAAATACTGGAAGTGAATATCTCTAACCCCCAGTGACTCTCTCTCTCTCTCTCTCTCTCTCTCTCTCTCTCTTTCTCTCTCTCTCTCTCTCACACAGACACACACACACTCTCTCTCTCTCATGCTCTCTATCAGTCTTTCTTTAGCCCATTATAGCTTTTGGTCCAACATATTGGCACTGGTCGCCAACGGACAGCCGCTTGGCCCATAGGCTGCTTTTTTCCCGCCTCTTCTTCGGCTCTTTGAAATACGTCATGCTAAATAGTGAGGATTCCCTGAACGCCCACTTTAGCAAATGTGCACATGAGTACGCTAACAATCTGCCCCTAACCTGCCCCCCCACACAATACACAAAGCCCTCTCGGGACGTGCTGGGTCAACACGGGTAACTAGCGTAGCTCTCACTGGATGGAGCTATCATGCTATAAATCCTGTAAACTTCACCCTGGAACATTACAATACAACGATGTCTTTGGAGAGCAACATTACACAATAAACACAGTAGGTGAAGAAGAGTTTTATGCTTTCCCAGAGCATGGTAGCACAAATAAATACAAGGTGAGCTACAGGGGAAAGTGAAATGAGGGTTGGGGGAGAGGTGAGAAGGGCAGCCCATGGGAGGACCATAACAAAGACGTGTTTAGAGACAAATGTGATTGCAGACTCATTCAGCAATGCGAAGAATTCACCCACTGCACAGTGGCCAGGCTGAGCCCACAGGAGCCCAGGAATGGCCCTGTCAAAAGTTCACCAGCATGAGAGCTCTCTTTGTCCCACCAATTACGGCTAAAGAAGAATACCCTCCTTTCATTAAAGGGGAACACTCGGCCTGAACAATGCACACTGAAACGACATTTCCTCCCATACATCATTGGCTTAATGGCAGCTCCCATTTGCAGCCGGAGGTGCGTATAATTCAGACACTTTGTGGACTTCAACAAGGTGCAATTCAGTCAAAAGGAGCCAATTGTAATATATTAGGCACTAACTTTACAGTACACTATAAATACTATTTCATGGGTTTAGAGTTTTAGACAAGACAAAGCACATTCCCGTTTATTTTACTTTTTGACGTCACCTGATTATTGTCTTGAATGTGAAACTCTTAATAGGTCATCTGTGTTTCGCCAGGGTCTAAATATGAGTTGACACAGAGGCCAAATTCCCTTATTGTATATCTCAAGCAGCTCCCTAGTTCAGTAGGTAGTGAATCAGTATATCGAGTACACAAGTTCAGGAACCGGTAAGGACCCTGGCTCACTACACATTGGGACACTGATAACTGAATTTCGGTTAACATGATGTACATGTAATGTACCTTGCTGGACAAGAATGCAAATGTATTTTTCCCCCACATGTGGTGAGGTGCGAGGCTAGAGAGGCACATTTATCTCTGAGGATGTTGGAGATTTGCATAAGATTGTGGTTTTTCAGAGTCACTAAATCTACAATTAGACTCCACCTACAGTATATGCCAACAAACTATATGGAAGGAATATTAGAATAGAATGTTTCCTTTCATCTAACCACAAATGTAAAGCCTAGAGCTGATAGAAAGTACTGGAACTTTAACCAGAAATGGGTTATATGAATAGATGAGGCAAAAACATCACTTTGGCAACAAACACTCAAGGTGGGTTTGGGGTCAAAATGAAAGATGGTTATGCAAAAAAAAATCATAACCCCTACTGGTGAAGGATGTTGTGGCTTTGGGATTAAATCCCACCTCTGTCCTGTGTGCATGGAGCTTGTGTGTTCTCCGTGTGCTCCAGGGGTTTCCTCCGTGTGCCCCAGTTTTATACCCTAGTCCAAAGACATGCATTTGAGGCTGATTGGCATTTCCAAATTGGCAATAGTGTATGTGAATGGGTGTGTGGTTGTGCCTTGCAATGGGTTGGCACCCCATCTAGGGTGTCCCCTGCCTTGTGCCCTGAGTTCCCTGGGAGAGGCCCCAGGCTCCCCCTGACTCTGTGTAGGATAAGCGGCATGGAAAATGGATGGTTGGCCATACAATAAATAAACCTGACATTTAGGATTTTAAGTGCTTTAAGTCTTTTTTACTCCAAATCTAAAATTGTCAGTGCATAACTAAACCCACCACCCAGATGCTTATTGACTACCCTGCAAATGATTTTTGTCTACGTTTTCTTGTAAGAAAACCAACGATCCAAGGCAAAATCAATGTTTTTGTACAGGTACAAGTAGATTCAAGTTTAAAGCCTGTGCCACTTGAACCCCTTTAAAGACATAATCAATGTGTTTGCACAGGTTCCCAGAGTGCTGGCTTTATGCCACATCAATTATTTTCCTCATATAGGTACCAGCCTATTGTATATGACTCTACATTATCCTGTCTGGTTCCTCAAGCTAAGAGATGAATCATTAATGACTGTATAATACCTCCGAGATCCCTTCTGGTGTCAGATAGTAATTGTAGTTCATTGACCTCAGGACACTAGGAACAATAAGATTAAAGACTCTGAGTAATCCAGAGGAACTCTTTTCTTATGAATATTCCGAGGTTGCCCCTAATATGTGATGTTTGAACTTGGCCTTAATTCATTCTCGCTCTCACTCACTCTCTCTCTCTGCTCTCTGCTACAGTTTGATTTATATAAAATATTGCATCACCATAAATTATTCATGTCAATTAGCTTTTCATCTTCTAAGATACAAACTCATGTGATCCCTTTAACAACTATTTATTTCGGAGTAAAACAGAGCTTGCAGCCAAGAGATGCCGCAGGGCATATTTCTTAAATAAAAGACAGAGATCTTTGCATACCTATCATTTGCATACGGGCTCCAGGGGACACAGTGGAGAGAAGCTGGGCACTGAGGTTTTGACTGCTCCCACCTCTGACAGGAATTCAGCGCTCCTCTGAGTCCTCACTCTTCACTGCTCTGAACATAGAGACAAGAGACTGTGTGCAAATTAACAGCATAGTTTCAAAGTGAATTGTTCTCCACAGTCTTACTGCTCATTGCTCTCTCTTTCTCTAGTGGGAGTTTTTATGCACCTGTTTTCTATGAAATAAACAAAAACTGTTAGGAAAGGGTCTAAGTAGAAGTCTTTAAGAAAGCTAGAAACATTAAACATCCAAGGAACCATTAAGGAACATTTTTTATGAGAGTGTAGTTTACATAAACAGAGAATTATACATTTTCTTTTGCCATTTTGTTTATAAATCACTTAAAAATTGAGCCAGGGGCTCCATAGTGGCGCAACAGAAATATGTTTGCTCTATCCTTGGGAGATTGTTAGTTTGAATCCCGAAGATGCTGCAGCCATAAGTGGCTGCTACTGAAGGAAACAAAATTGTCCGTGATTTCTGGGTTGGAGGGATGGCGTACTCTTTCTCCCTGTCAATCACAGCAACACTAGTCAATCATGGGCTCTAGCCAATCATTCTATGCGGAAGAGGGCAGATAGCGCTTTCTTCCAAGTGTGTTAACTTTTTAGAAACACTATAGACATGACATCACTAAATAAATATTTACAGTACAATCTGGAGCAAGATTGCTTGGTGCAGGGGCTAGTGTTGATGCAACAAAGCTCCAGGGCCCCGGTTCGATATTATACTTGTGTTTTTGTCTGTTCTGTTCTCCCATGTACAAATGGGTTTCTTCTGGATTCTCCAGTTTCCACCCACTTCCTAAAAACATGTCCTGTGCATGGTGCCCTGTGATGGACTGGTTAGATTTCCACTCCCATTGTTCCTGGGATAGGTTCCTGAAAATGAATTCATGCCAGTCAGTCATTTGCCCAGTCTGGCCATGCTTTCACCAACCAGTAGATGTATTCAAAATCACTGATGTAACTACTTCTGATTTCAACCCTTGGGCTAACTGGTTTCCAACTGACCATCTTTTAAAATTGGCCACCTCTAGGCACACCCGTGTGAGTCAATCTGATGGATTTGGAAAAGGAATGACAGAGTAGCCTGTGATGAAGCCATCGTGATGAGCCCATGTATTTACTTTTAGCCTTATTCACCTTCCTAGCACTTCCAGCTAGGAAGTCATGCCTACCTGTTTGACTTTTTTGTTTATGATGGTGCGGGAAATTGCTTCCTGTTGGTTTTGTAATGGTTAATAATGGTATTTTGTGTTCTAATGGGTTCATAGAAAAGTGTAAAGGGTGCGAATGATTGAAAAGGTATATATATATATTTATATTGTCTATATTTGAGATATTTTCAGATGTTCTAATGGGATTTTAAGGAGTCCTATAGTAGTCTGATTGTCTCTGATGGTGACTTGGTAATAAACTGTAGTTTAATGGCGAGCCAATGGACCTCATGTTTGGTTAAAACAACTTATGTCCCAGGACTGTTGAATTATTGACTCTCAATTGATCAGAAGATGATTAATTTTCTAAAACAGCAACTCTGACAGTAGTTCCTGGTGTAATTCAAATCACAGATCTATATTAATCCATTCACTAAAAAAAGTGCTTCTAGGTATTCATCCAATCAGAGTATCCCTTATAAACATCTACAAAACAGCCTCAGATCTCTTTTTTATGTCTCTTGTTTCTATGAACTTCTAAAATATTTCCAGAACCTTCATGGTTCCTTCAGGGTGGGTTTTATGTGGTCAGCTGTATCGGTTCATCTTGCAGGCTCCAAACTCTGTTTTTAATGAAGTGAACATAACGCCCACACATGCTTGCAAGTTTTGCTGATTTTTTTTTTTTAAAGATGATTACGAGTGAGTGAACAGAGGGTGGTCTGTGACCCCACAGGAATAGGTAGCTGTATGCATGGGTGTGTGACAGGCAGACTAGCTTTCTAACTCTTTTCCTATGTATTTCTTCATTAATCATTATGGGGCTTGCTCATAATCCACACATACACACTTAGGACATATCAAATTCTGCATACACGAATAAAAGTACGGAAGCGAGTGAGAGTAACTAAATAAATACACCATATTTATGCAAAAATCAACATTCCACCCGTAAGAAAAATACTATGATTAAAGATTCAGAAATGAAAGTATTTGACATTGGCCAGATCTAAGGCGCCCTACCTTGATAATCATAAAAGGCAAGCGAGGCTGGAGATGCCAAGATTTGAAGTCCATCACAGCAGGCAGTCTGGTGTGATGGTCATGTGGAATAACTGATTTATATCTAAAGTCTGTCAGATTCAAAGCAGTTACTATATATATATATATATATATATATATATATATATATATATATATATATATATATATATATATATATATATATATATATATGTATGTATATATATATATAAATATTTAAATCCTGCAACTTGTTCAAACAAAACAACATATACACACCTATGTACATTTTTCTTCTCCAAGGTACAAACAGGGGTCTTTTAGACCCAGTTATGTTCCTTAAATGAGCTTTCAATGCACATCACACTCCCTGATCAGGGATATTCAACAAAAAAAATTATGAAGGTCCAGCTGCAAAATAAAATTCCTTGCTTACAAAAGTCAGGATATGCAACTAACAACTGAATGGTGGCAAAAGTTACCTATTAATGCTTAACTATTAATGATTAGCTCATAGCTATAAATTATACAAATTGAAGTGGTTTTCTTTCACAGTTGTATTTCATGTTATCACGTTTGGCTAACGCCATGGACCATGAAAAGATGAGACTTGAAGCAGAGAATAATCACATACATCTCTGGTCAATTATCTTTAAATATTCTGTTTTCATTGATATGGTATTTTTTGTCATCACTATCCTTTTTACAAATTACCCCTCTCAGTTCCCAGCATGGCAATTGCTGCTTACTCTCAGCATTCCACATGCTTTTGTTATTGTTCTGGTTTTGCTTTCTCCTCCACTGTTAACTTTATTAACAGTGTCATCTATTATTGTTAGTACTGAATCACACCGTAGTATATAATTATGTACTTGGTCACCACATTTTCTTGTGTCCATATTTCTTGCTTTTTACATATCTAGTTGGCTTGTGTGTAGTTTGGTATTTTCTTAAAGCCTTTATGCACTAGTAACATGTTTCAGCATACTTTTGCTTGTGAGACATCACATCCTTAATCCAGACCAGAGATCTATGAAAATCTTTAAAAACTCTTTCCTTATTTGATGAGCTGCCTTCAGTTAAACTGGACACAAAAACAGGATCTGCTACAGAAGCTGGGGTATTTCACATTTAAAAAAAAAACCACAATAATACATTTCAATCATTCGTTTCATACGATCAGTTCTTCTACAATATTTTTTGAGTGCTTCGATTGATCCGATGAATTACTCTGCAGGTCCAGTTGATCATCCTTGCTCTAGATCTTTTAACTAAATTTGGAGAAACCCCAAAATTTATGGTGCCTCCCCAGTGACAGTGTTTATATCCGTAACTGTACAGATTAATAAATTTTTTTAGAGACTTTAAAATAATATTTTGAATGCATTTTCATTATATACTATTTTACTGAGAAGGAGGAGAGAGAGAGAGAGAGAGAGAGAGAGAGAGAGAGAGAGAGAGAGAGAGAGAGAGAGTTTTGCAATGACACAGTGTTCCCTGCATTTATACTTGACCAGACAATTACTGGGTGAAATTCCTTAACCATTCCTTAAAAATGGCCTGCACATAAAATATGCATATAATTATACTAGCGAATAAGTTGTAATTGAGCTTCTAAACCTTTTTTTCCCTCTAAGAGAACATTTCACACTTTCCCAATGCTACTTTACTGCTCTTTGAATAATGGTGGTGGTTGTGAATGAAGAAGCCTGAGTCCCGACCTTTGATAAGGTATTAGAGAAGGAAGGAAAGTAGAATTTGTCCAGATTAACGTTTAAACACAACAAAATGAACAATGGCCAGTAACCCTCTTGTGCTTTTTTTTTTTTTCGTAGAAAAATGAGCAAGTCAAGAGTCCTTCGGCTTGGGCAAGGGCTGACCCTTACTGCTGATGATTAAGAAAGACATGTAGTTCTAATTACGGCCAGGCCAAACATGCACAACTGCTGGTGTCAAATTCAGTATTGCACAAATTAGTCTAAGATAGACTTTTATGGCAACTCTATTAATACAACACATTTGATATTAGGTCAAAGACCTACATATTTAAATCCTGAACATTTATAGTATGTGCCCCTTATATAAAGCGAGAGCAGTGCACAGCTTCGTGAGGCTTCAGTGAGGTGTTATTAGTGCCTTTTTTTTTGCATGCACAACATAAGACATTAAAACATTATTTGCAGTTTTGGAGCTTATTGAGATTGCTAATGTGACTCTGTGATGGGGTAGTGGTTTGTGCCTGGGGCTGAACACTGCTCTCAGACATACACACACATACTTACTTTTTCTGTACCTAAATACACACTCTTCCAGGCTATGCCAGTGTTGTCAGTGTAGTGACAATTTTATTTCAAATAAGTTCTGTAACTATTTATATAAACTTATAATTATTTCAAAAGTATGAGGAGTGTTTTTCTGACTCTTAATTTCATTGAATATTCGTTTCACTTATAACTGACTTGTACAGTATGTTTCATAGTTTAAGTAATACATAAAAATATAAAATATGTAACAACACAATGGGGTGTGCTGCTATAAGAAAATAATCCATGATGCATTGGTGTGATGCAGAGTTCTAGTTATTTTCTAATAACAGCATATTCTGATGTGTTTTTCTCCTCTTATGCCATTTTTTTTATCAGTTTAAAGTTGTGTTTAATGTTGTGGAACGTCCACGAAACAAGTTACTACCTGTTATCACATACATTATAGCAGCTACAAACCATCGTTCCATCATCAGCCTCTGTTTTTTTTTTCCTCTCTCTTACTCTCTCTCTCTTGAAATTAATAAGACTGAGTAAAAAATACTCAGCTTGTCGTGCTTGTCAAGAAAGCAGAAAGCACACATTGCATCCTGAAGACTTTCCTTTGGTGGAAAACTTACTGACAGTTACAAAACACTGACACTCCTTCCATCATGTTAAATGAAAATATCAACAATGCTATGTTTTTCATTGTTAAATAGCAACACTTTTTATTATTAACACAGTTTATTATTAGTCATAGATTATGTAGCTCATCCATCATATACTGTAAGCCACTGTGAACAAGCAGCACTGTGGTATGAAGCAGATAATAGTATAAGATCCAAAGCCTATCCTCATACAGTGTAATAAAACAGCTCCATTTATGCATGAATTGTTTCTCATAACATGGCACTGTTTATTGTTCGGCTCCTTCATTTCTTATACAATATTAAGACCTGTAATTACTTTTAAGAGCATTAAGGAGTGAT
Organism: Ictalurus punctatus; assembly: GCF_001660625.3. NCBI lineage: Eukaryota > Metazoa > Chordata > Actinopteri > Siluriformes > Ictaluridae > Ictalurus > Ictalurus punctatus. The sequence goes on from NC_030427.2 coordinate 12,309,477, forward strand.
CTTAAGTATAATTTGCGGTTCGTGAACTGTTTTTAAAAATTACACTTAATATAATTAAGTTCTGTCATTAGGCCTAATCCCTACAGGCTACGTGTGAATGCTCGCCTTTAAAAAAAAAAATTATATATAGAGAGCTGCGGGGAAAAATTACATACGTTTCTGTCCTTGGGAAGGTTCGAGTTCTGCACAATGCTTTCTTCTGCGGTAATTATCTGTTCTTTGAATGGGAGTAGCAACAGTGTTAAGTCCATTAAAACTGAGAAACAGCTTCGTCTCTGTGCACAGTCTCACATAAACGCACAAACACACGCACACACACACACACACACACGCACAAAAGAGCTGGCAAGAGGTCCTGTACAATCTGTACAATATTCTAAGGGGTTAATCTTTTTCAGGTTAGTAACATACCATGATAATTTCAACTAGGAATTAGAACAATTAAGGGTTGCTCAAGTCAGACTGAAGAATCCTTAAGGGTTCTAATTCTGACAGACATTCCACAACATAACTATGAATGGATAAATATATGTCTTTCTTTAATAAATAAAAAAAAATGGTTAGCATTTGCAGTCTGATGTGGTGTAAGAGGAGTAAAACACATTGTTATAAAACATGAACATCCAGGTGGTAATAGTAACTCCGATTCATGCTGGGCCACATTGCACCATCCAGTTGTTGATTATTTTCCTATAACAGCATGAACCTTTGTGTTTTATTGCTTACAAGTGCATGCTATTCTTTTATATTAATTTTGGTTATTTTTTTATATGGAGGGTGCCAAAAATTCTTCAGAATTACTGGGATGTAATTGAACATTGGGCATTGGTTGCTCAGTGGTTATGACATTGGTCTACTGATCGGAAGATTGTAAATGTTAATCCCAGCATTGCTAAGTTGTATAAATGAAATAAATAAAAGAAAAACATAGGCAAGGGTAAGGATCTGAGTGACTTTGACAAGGGCCAAATTGTGATGGCTAGACAACTGGGTCAGAGAATCTAGTTGGGTGTTTCCAGTATGCCATGGTTAGTACCTAGCAAATGTGATTCAAGAAAGAACAACAGGTGAAGCAGATTGGTGTATATGGTGCTGCATAGCCGCAGACCGGTCAGAGTGCTCATGCAGACAGCTGTCTACCACAGAAAGTGCCTACAATAGGCATGTGAGCATCAGATCTGAACCATGAAGTAATGAAAACAGTGGCCTGGTCAGATGAGTAACATTTTTGTTTGGATGGCCGGGTGCATGTGTGTCACTTACCTGGGGAAGAGATGGCACCAGGATGCACTATGGGAAGAAGGCAAGCCAGTGGAGGAACTGTGATGCTCTGGGCAATGTTCTACTGGGAAACCTTGGGTCCTGGCATTTATGTGGATGTTAATTTCACACGTACCACCTACTTAAACATTTCTGTAGAACAAGTACACCCCTTCATGGCAGCGGAAATCTCTAATGGCAGTAGCCTTTCTCAGCAGGATAATTCACCCTGCACACTGCAAAAATTGTACAGTAATGGTTTGAGGAACATGGCAAAGAGTTCAAGGTGTTGACTTGGTCTCCAAATTCCCCAGATCTCAATCCGATTGAGCATCTGTGGGTAGTGTTGGACAAAGAAATCAGATCCATGGAGGCCCCACCTCACAACATACAGGACTTAAAGAATCTGCTACCAGTGTCTTGGTGCCAGATACCACAGCACACCTTCAGAGGGCTTGTGGAGTCCATGCCTCCATGGGTCAGGGCTGTTTTGGATGCACAAGGGGGACCTACACAATATTAGGCAGGTGGATTTAATGTTATGACTGATCAGTGTATACTGACATGAGCTGATGTTTGGGAGGTGGTTATGAGAAATATAATGTGCTGCTCTGTTTTGCGCTAATCACTGATCGGTTTTCGTCACTAAAATCACTTTAACACTTGAACCAACACGCTGGTGTCATGAAAGTTCAAAGTATGACTGTCCTGATATAAGTATAGCGTGAGAGTCTATGTGTGTGGAAGTGTGGAGGAATGTGTGGAGTGTGTGTGGATGTGTCAGTGTGTCTGTGTTCACTGAGGTAATGAGACCTGGGTGTCCCGGTGGCATGGGGAAGGGGGAGGGAAATGTGTGTCAGGATAACTGACCGCTAATGTAAGCAGATATGATTATACCTCCACTGACACACTGCTGAGCGCTCACAATTACACTCCCCTGGAAATGCATAATGACTGATGTTCCTGCTCCCCAGCTGGGGCCCTACAGTCATAGTCATGATCAGGCATTCTAATCAGCCGTCAGCTCCTATGCACACACTCACACCCACACACTCACACACACTTACACACATTCACATACACGCTGCGCATTCAAATCTGTGTTTGTGCATATCAAAGGCTTTGCAAAAACACACTAGCAAAACACATAATCACCTATCTCCAGTAAATGTGATGTTAAAATCAAAATGCATATTTAATTTCCATGAGGGTGTGTGTGTGTGTGTGTGTGTGTGTGTGTGAGAGAGAGAGAGAGAGAGAGAGAGAGAGAGAGAGAGAGAGAGAGAGAGAGAAAGCTTGTAGGTGATTAGACAAGGTGAGTATGACCTTATTAGCTAACAGAAGCAGAGCACAGAGTGGAAATCTTTATTTTTAGCATTTACGTTGAACTACTTGCATCATGTAATGAGATTATCTTTGACTCTACACCTGCTATTATCACTGCTGTCCTTGTAAAAAGAGAAAATTGGGTTCTTAGTGAGCTCACCTGGATAAATGAGGCTAATGAGGCAAAGATGTGCTGGAAGACTAATCACCGATTAAGCTCAGATTATATTAGATGATATGAAATGACACAGCAGGTGTGGTTGATCTCCTTCTTTTTGTCTCTTTTGCTTGCATTAACACCCAAATTCTGCAAATCTCTGACCAACACACGATCATTCAACCTAAAAAAAATCTAATTCAATCGGTAAATTATAGTACACCAGTTGTTAGCATTAAACTACTAACTGCAATAGCACAGCGCAATGTGTTGTGAGTAGAGAAAGGATGCCAAATTTGTGTATTTTATCAATGAATGGTATCAGAGGTCAAAACACAGGCTGGCAAAGATCAAGCAGAAATCAACCATCGGACTTAAAACAATGATTAGACTTTGCACAAAACAATGACACAGACAATACTAATACGACAAGCATATTAAGTACTAACACAACAGAGGTTAACACAATAAGTTAACAAACCAGTGACAGGACTTAAATAAAAATTGAAACCATCAATCATGTCGTGTTTGTCACCATTGGGAATTGTGACAAGATTAGTTGAAAAGTGTATTTATATATATATAAACATTTTCCACTTACCCTAAACATAGGTGATGTTTGGTGTAACATTTGCTTGTTCACATACAGTATGCACTTTTGGAGCAACAATGTTAATGGAAGTCTATCTCACTCAAAATATTTTCTGTAAATGCACATCAGATGTGTCAGAGAGGGTTAGGATGGATTACACAAAGGTTAACTCCATCCATCAATTTTTCTGTACAATTTATCCTACACAGTGTCGCAGGGAGTCTAGAGCCTATCCCAGGGTACTCGGGGAACAAGGTGGTGGACACCCTGAATTAGGTGTGAACTTACAACTTCCAATTTAAGTCAAAGACATCATGATTGGATGTTGTTCAAATTTGATTTTGGTTAAGTTTAAGTGATTTTGGCAGGTTTATATCTTCTTATGGAAAAGGGCGTGTTGGATCATGTAAGTAGCATTTTGTGCAATCATTTGTCCTAGTCAGTGTCTCTGACCTTCATAAGCCTAACTCTGTGTGTGTGTGTGTGTGTGTGTGTGTGTGTGTGTGTGTGTGTGTGTGTGTGTGTGTGCATGTGTGTGTGTTAGACTTTACCGACAGTGCTACTCTCAGCGAAAAAAGAAAAGCCATATTCTGCGATTATTACAAGTCTCACACACATACGCATACTCACGCACACACATACACACACACACACACACACACACACACAAACACACACAGACTTGCAGACGTCTTCTCTACAGGGTGTATCGGTGTCCCAGTAGGACAGGTTTGTGTGTATTCTGATTTGTTGTGTATTCTGGGTTCTTCTGCTGGCACTGAGACTGACCACCTGCTCCGAGGGTCTCTCTCCTCCAGCCAGAGCAACAGCTGGCCTCTCTTCTAACACACCGATTGGCTAATCCCTGCTGGTCATCTCTCTCTCCTTTCCCCCTCTCTCTCCCCTCTCACACTTTCTTTTTTTTGCTGCTCCCTCACTCAAAGTGCCTGACATTGAACTGTCTCTGAATGTGCCAGATCTGAGTACATTCTGTACACACACACACATATCCTTCCCCTGGCTGCAGAATTCCAGAACCAGCATATGGAGTGTGTAAATTATTTAACGAGGTCAAAAGACTCGGACAGAGCTGGAAGCCTGACTCGGCTGAACTGGGACACGGCATCATGTAGGGCACGATGAAAAAAAGTGCACTTCACCATGTGCAATTCCTAAATATTCAGTTTAGAGAAACGTCTGGGTTAGGCATGTAACCCTGTTCCCCGAGAAGGGAATGAGTCGTTGCGTGAGCTTCACGCTATGGGAAGCGCCCTCGCGCATGACTGGTACCTGAAGCTTGTGTAATATCATGCCTGTTTATAGGCCTGCCATGATAAGGTGACGTGGCAGTTAAGCATGTTGCATGATATAAAAATGGCACCTGTGAACCACACAGCCTCTATTATCTGAAGCGAAGACACAATGCACAAGCATGCCCCAGTATGACAAAGCTCATTCCCTTCTCAGGGAACAAGGGATACATGCGTAACCCAGACGTTCCCTTTCAAAGGGAAGTCAACATTGCGTGAGCTTCATGCTGTGGGAACGAGAATACCCACTCTGTCATACTGAGTGCATGGCCTGTTCAAAAGATCCGAGCGCAAGGGTTACAGCAAGACACTCGAGCCTGGGGTGGAATATATATCCAGAATATATATCCACATCGAATGAATCTGTATGGCGTAAACCACCCCACAGCAGCACACACATCCTGTAAGGGTACTCCTTTGAACAAAGCCTTTGAGGAGGCAACCCCCCTAGTGGAATAAGACCTTATGCCCAGAGGAGTAGCGAGACTGCGTGCCTCATAAGCAATAGAGATTGCTTCCACTATTCACATAGATATGCGCTGCTTCGACACAGCATCACCTCTACTGTCACCGACAAAGCAGACCAGCAGCTGCTCCAACTTACGCCACTGGCCAGAGTGGTGGACATAAGTACAGAGAGCCCTTACTGGAAACAGTAGGTGCAATTTCTCTTGTTCAATGTGAGGAATGGGGAAGGGCAGAAAGCCTGCAACACTACTGGCTTGGCAGCAGACGTACATTTTAGGAATATAATCTGGCCTAGGTTATAGGAAGGCCTTGATCTCCTACTCACTTGAGAGATGTCAGGGCCAACAGGAGAACTACCTTTAGAGTCAGAAGCTTCTCTGAGGCTCACTGGAAGGGCTCAAATGGGGCACCTGACAGACTTTCCAGGACCACAGAAAGTTCCCAGAAAAGTATGCATGGTCTGCAGATTGGCCTCAGTGCATACAATTTCCATGTGGATGGTGCTCTAGCATTCAACATGCTCTCTACAACCTCAGTTGCTAGACCAGAATCTATGAGCTTGTGCCCCTCAGGGGTTAGACCCACAGTTTCCATAGTCCCGGCCGAGGGTGATAAGTCAACTCTCTGGCTTGAGACAGTAGATCCCTGCGGATGGGAATTTCACAAAGAGTGCTGTCTAGCAGGGATATTAATTCTGAGAACCAAATTCAAGCTAGCCAATAAGGTGCTACTAGCAGCAGAACTCTTGCTAGAACTTGTAGGAGCAGAGTGATCGAGGGAAAAGCATACAGACATTACCTTGGCCACGTGTGCACCATGGCATCCAACCACAATGGTGCGGGAGGAGTGAGGCCGAACCACAGCAGGCAGTGTGTTTTCTCCTCGAGACGAACACATCCACTTCTGCTTGGCTGAACCTCCGCCGTACGGACTCCACCACTTGTGGATGGAGCCTCCAATCCCCGGTCCTCAGCCCCTTCCTCAATAGGATGTCTGCCCCCACATTCCGGTTGCTCGGAATATACATTGCACTAACTGACGTTTCCTCCACCTTGAGAAAAATTAGTTGTACCTGCCTGAAAAGGGGATGCAAACGTAACCCTCCCTGGTGGTTACATATATGAGACCACCGCTGTGTTGTCTGTCACAACTAACCAAAGGTGACCTCTCAATTTGGCAAGAAAGAACTTCAGTGCAAGAAATATGACCTGCATCTCTAGGCTGTCTCTGGCTGGACAGCCATCTAAGACCATGCCCCAGCCCGTGAGGGAGGTGTCTGTCATTAACTTGTTGTGGTAAGGATTTAGTACACTGGAGTCACAAGGGACTTGCATGGGACCCAGAATGGTATCCATGCACTTTGTGAAGGTGCGAGGTGATAAAGCTAGCCCAAAGGCAAGAACCAGATATTGGTATGCGTTGCCCCAAACAAGAACCTCAGGAAATTCCTATGATGGGACGATATTTCTATGTGGAAATATGCGTCTTTTAGATCCATCATCACAAAACAGTCCTCGAGCTGAATCTGTGGAACGATAAGTTTGAGTTTTTACACATAGGAATATCGCCCAGTCACAGGAAGTTCCTGAGGTTTGCGTTTGGAGACAATGCATACCAATATCGGGTTCTTCTCTTCGGGCAAGCTTTATCCCCTCGCACCTTCACAAAGTGCATGGATGCTGCTCTGGCTCCCTTGCGACTCCAGGGCATCTGTGTTCTAGACTACCAGGATGACTGGTTAATTCTAGCATGATCCAGGGAAGTGGTGCGTCAACATCGAGATGTTGTTCTCGCCGACATGAGGAGCTTGGGGCTCAGATTGAACCTCAAGAAAAGTATGCTTTCCCCAGTGCAGAGGACAACCTTTCTAGGGGTTATATGGGATTCTAATACTATGAGGGTATCTCCAACATGCATAGGCTCGATCCTATCAACATTGAGCAAGATAAAACTGGGTCTGGGCATCCCCTCCAGTCTCTATGAGAGACTGTTCGGCCTTATGGCAGCAGCAGCCAATGTCATACCATTGGGCCTATTGCACATGAGACCATTTCAATGGTGGCTGAAAAGTCGGCAGTTTCGTCCAAGGACAAAACCTCTGAGAGTAATCAGTGTCACGCTGCAATGCCTAAGTGCTCTGAGTATTTGAAGGTGTCCCCAGTTTCTAGCCTCGGATCACACTCTAGAGGCGTCTCCTTATCGCAAGACGGTAATAAAAGACGCCTCCCTTATGGGTTGGGGTGCAGTCTTAGATGGCTGTGCAGCTCATGGTCATTGGAGCAGCTCTCATCTGGAGCGGCATATAAATCACCTAGAGATGTATTTCTAGCACTGAAGTTCTTTCTTCCTCAATTAAGAGGTCACCATGTGTTAGTTGTAACTAACAACACAGCAGTGGTCTCATATATCACCCACCAGGGAGAGATATGTTCATGCCCCCTGTTCAGGCAAGCGCAGCTCCATCATCCACAAGTGATGGAGTCCATGTAGCGGAGGTTCAGCCAAGCAGAAGTGGATGTGTTCGCCTCCAAGGAGACAATACACTGCTCACTGTGGTTCACCCTCACTCATTAGGGCTGGACACCATGGTGTACATGTGGTGAGGTCACATCTGTATGCTTTTCTAAAAAAGTATAAAAGTTCTAGCGAAAGTTTGCCAAGACCGTCTATGTCTGCTGCTAGTAGCACCTTATTGGCAAGCTCGAATATGGTTCTCAGAGTTAATATCTGCTAGACAGTACTCCTTGTGAGATTCCCATATGCAGGGAATATCTGTTGTCTCAAGCCAGAGGGCTGATTTATCACCCTCGGCCCCAACTATGGAAACTGTGGGTCTGGCCCTTAAGGGACACCAGCTCATAGATTCTAGTCTCACAACTGAGGTTGTAAAGACCATGTTGAACACTAGAGCACCATCCAGGAAATTATACGCACTCAAGTGGCGACTTTTTGTCTCATGGTGTGAGGAACGTCAGCTAAACGCAGTAAACTGCATAATAGCTACAGTCCTGGAGGTCTTACAAGGACATTTCTCAGTGGGGTTGGCTCCTTCTCCAATCAGGATTGACATGGCCGCCATTTCATGGCCACGCCCCGTTCATGGAGCCTCTGTGGGGCAACATCCCTAACCTGCATGATGTCAAGCAGCTGAGGCCCATCTGCAGGTCACACATACCTTCTGGGACCTTTCTGTGGTCCTGGAAGGTCTGTCAGGGCCCCATTTGAGCCCTTAGAGTCAACCTCTGAGAAGCTTCTGACTCTAAAGGTAGCTCTTCTGCTGGCCCTGACATTTCTCACGCAAGTAGATCTACAAGCTCACTCTGTTGCCCCTTCCTGCCTTGACATTACTCCTAGATTAGCCAAGGCCTTCCTATATCCCAGGCCTGATTATATTCCTAAAGTGCTTACATCTGTAGCCCAGCCTGTTGTGTTGCAGGCTTTCTGCTCTCCTCCAGTCCTCACACCAGAACAAGAGAGAATGCACCTACTGTGTCCAGTAAGGGCTCTCTTACTTACATCCACCGCTCTGGCCAGCGGCGTAAGTCGCAGCAGCTGCTGGTCTGCTTTGGCGGCGACAGTAGGGGTGATGCTGTGTTGAAATAGCGCATCTCTAATTAAATAGTGGAAGCTATCTCTTCTATCTATCGCTTATGAGGCGCGCGGTCTCGCTAAGCCTCTGGGCATAACGGCTCATTCCACAAGGGGGTCGCCTCCTCAAAGCCTTTGTCCAAAGGGGTATCCTTACAGGATGTGTGTGCTGCGGCAGGGTGGTCTACGCCACACACATTCATTTGATATTACAGCCTGGATATTCATTCCACCCCAGGCTTGAGTGTCTTGACCCTCGGGATTTGGTCTTTTTGAACAGGCCGTACCCTCGATATGACGGAGTGGGTATTCTCATACCCGTAGCATTATGCTAAACACAACGTGGAGTTCCCTTTGAAAGGGTACGTCTGGGTTATGCATGTAACCCTGTTCCCTGAGAAGGGAACAAGATATTGCGTAGCTTTGTCATACAAGGGCAGGCCTGTGAATTGCGTCTTCGTTTCAGATAATAGAGGCTGATGGTGCGGTTCACAGGTGTCATATATATATATATTTATATATATAGATAGATAGATAGATAGATAGATCACGCGACGCGCTTAACATTGCCACGTCACCTGATCATGGCAGGCATGATGTTACACAAGCTTCCAGATGCCAGTTGCGTTCTAGGGCACTCCCATAGCCTCATGCTGAAAGCAACATCTTGTTCCCTTCTCAGGGAACAGGGTTACGTGCGTAACCCAGACATTTTCCTTCAAGGAAATGATTTTGCGCTTTTAGGTTTCTCTGTAACGTGTTCACTTATTGTCCTGAGGGAATGACTGCTACAACATTGTTCAACTTGTTTCATGGAAGTTCCACAACATGGAACTATAAACAGATAAAAAGTGTTGGATTTTAAGTGTTTCATGAATTGAAAACGACTAGCATTTGCAAATTCTTTATGTACAAGAGGAATAACTGCAGGATGTGCTGTTATTGGAACTGTAACTCCATTACAGCACTACATCCATTGTTGATTATTTTCCTATAACAGTTGTCATTTTGAATTAATTTCAAGTTTTGAGGTTTGTGGGGGCATGGTGGCACACGTTTGCCTCACACCTTTGAGGGGGTTCAAATCCTGCATCCGCCCTTTGTTTGCAGAATTTGCATGTTCTCCCCATGCTTTGGGGGTTTCCTCCAGGTACTCCAGTTTCCTCCCCCACTCCAAAGACATGTGTTGTAGGCTGTTGGCATTTCCAAATCATCCGCAGTGTGAGAATGTGTGTGCAATTGTGGATATAGGTTCATTTTTCAGTTCTGTAAAAGTGTTTGTGATACTTGTTCATACTCTGCAGATTTGGCTAAAAAATGGCAGAGTATTCCTTTAAATTGAACAGTGAAGCATTACGGCAGTGCTATATTGCTGTGCTACGTTTAAATATCTAAGATAACTGCCTAACTGCACATCTGTAGTGCTTCAATAGTGTCGTAATGTTTTACAGCGCATTTAGTGATGCAATATGATTGAGGTAAATTCCTCGATGCAGGCTGTAGGTAAAGACTTCATCGGCCCTGTGTGGTACTGATTCGATTGTGGTCTAGCGGTGAGGCAGATTGATGGTTGCTTTTACACAGGAAGATTTAAGGAGCGCAACAAGAGCCATGTTTCCCAGTCTACATGTCAGAGAACACACGGTCGAGCCAATAGCAACATTAGGTCACCCTTTACTGAGAGAGAGAGAGAGAGAGAGAGAGAGAGAGAGAGAGATGGAAAAGTGTGTGTGTGTGTGTGTGTGTGTGTGTGTGTGTGTGTTTATATCTTGATGGGGACCAAAGGTTCCCTCAAAAATAGAAATATCTGACAGTTTTGATTTTGTGTGGACATTTAGCCGGTCCCCATAAGGAAAAGTTGTTTCTTTCTTTCTTAAAGAATAAAAAACTGCAGTTTATTATTTTTTAAAATGGGAAGATGTTAACAGTAGAGTATGATTTAGTGTGTGTGTGTGTGTGTGTGTGTGTGTGTGCATGTGTATGTGTGTGTGTTTGTGTGCGTGCGTGCGTGTGTGTGTCAGAGAGAGAGAGAGAGAGAGAATTAAATTTTCCTAATGTGGACCAGCCAAATGTCTCCTGGGCATTGTAATATCTGTCTTTGCTTAATTTCTTTATTTCATTTCTTTCTTTCTTACGTTTAAAAAATTAAAACTGCAGCTATGTCAGTGAAAGGTCCTCATAAGGATAGCATGACAAATGTGCATATGTGTGTGTGTGCGTGTGTGTGTTGTGAGTCCTAAAGAAAATGTGCAAATCTTATTGAGCTGCAGGCAGTGAATCATCCGAAGAGAACGACTCCAAACATACCACAAAGCTGGCCAGTGTCGCACTCTCTCTCTCTCTCTCTCTCTCTCTCTCTCTTGCACACACACACACACGCGCGCGCGCGCGCACACACACAAGCACGCACATATATACATACCACACAAGGTGGTTCATATAAGCATTTGCACTCCTCTTAGAACCCTAAACTGACATTGCAGACTTTTTAAAAAGATGTTAAAATCTGACCCTGGCAGATGTTGTCTTACCTGGGACAGCTGTGTGCAAAGGCCACAGTCACTCCTATTACATCAGGAAGCGTGAACCTCAGTCCACCAGGCTGGATCTCACACTCAGCATGGAGTTAATGCCGCATTGTCTAGGAGCACATTATAAAGCCAAGAGGCACAAATGGAAATTCCAGAGCGCTCCAAAAAAACAATGGCTGCATGATGTCACTCCGGCTGGCACTTCGACAAACAGAGAGAAAAAAAAACTGGAGCTCTCGGCTTCTTAATAAAAAACATAAACCGAGGCTTGATGAAAACTGTGACATTGCAGCTTGGAAAACGGAGCATTCGTGATTAAAATAAGCACCTCATATATCTCACAGCATCTTGTGTGTGTGTGTGTGTGTGTGTGTGTGAGAGAGAGAGAGAGAGAGAGAGAGAGAGAGAGAGAGAGAGAGAGAGATAAGTGGACTGAGATCAGGTAAAAGAGTGCTTCCAGAGTGTATCATTGCACAGTTTAGTTTCTGTCTCGCTACTTTCATCAGCTTCTTTTCATGTGTTCTTTATTACGCATCCCCTGCAAGATGCTTCTTTTCTCCTTTCTCCTGCAATTCATCAGTTTCTTTCATTCATTCCTTCTCACTTCCTTTCATTCATATAAAGGTCATTTTAGACCTAATGCACAAAAATTAAATACGTGATTCTCCTATTAACAGCTTTTGATTTTTAAATACATTTTTCAGAATTCTTTTTATTCCGAAATAAACAGTATTCAGAATTTTCTTTAATTTAGTATTTATCGAATTATAGACTCTTTAGTACATGTAATGTATTTTTTTAATGAATAATTAAAAAGTAATATCATAAAATTAATAAAACATTATTGTATGATGCAGCAGCTACATAAAATATCCTACATAATTATCACCAATAATGATATATAGTTAATTATTTTGTCTTAGTTTTTGAAGACAAAATAAAGACACGATTAACGTATATTCACAAATATAGTAAAGCAATAAAGATGCCATGCCACATCTTTTAATTTGGCTACGTTTATTCGAGCATGGTCATTTCCAAGAGGAATTACAAATTAAAAATTCAATAATACTTTTACAAAGACATTTGAGGAAAGATTCTTTTTTTTCTCTCATGGTATAATACATTGTATTTATTTTAACAGTCCCTCTTCATTTTTTTTATTTAAAAAAAAGAAAAACAAGATGAAGAAAGTGGAATATTTTTTTTTTTTCTCAGTCGAAAATACAGTGTTTCACAATATTGTATAAAAAGTTCCCAAATTTGGAATTTTTCCAGTAAACTGGAAAAAGAAAAAGAAAAAAAAAAAACAAGAAAAAGAAGCTGAAAATTCGCATTTCACAATTAATGTCTCAAAACACAATAAATGCTCTCTTTACGTAAAATTTGCCCAAGTGATCATGTTTCATTTTTACTAAAATATATCTATATATTGAAGAACTATAATACTGTACACTACAGTATGAAATAAATAAAATTAGGAAATACAAAATGGGCCACATAAATAAAATGTTATTTAAACTGACATAATAAAATGAATCAATTTCTTTTGTTGGAGAGAAATGGTTTGGCGTAATACTGATAAAATTTTTTTAAAAGAAACTGAAAATTGCACAAACATGATGTAAACTAAAAAATGAGTGCCTACTCTGCTAATACTGAGGAGGAGGAGGAGGAGGAGGAGAAATCTTCATCTGAACGCTGATGCTGGTGCGAGCAACACCACGTCCATCCTCCTTTAACACTGTACAAGGATGGCACTTGTAGAAACACACAGATTAAAAGGTTTGCATATAAGGCTTTGTTTTTTTCTTCTTAATCTTCTCTTAATACAAAAGAAAACGACTTTACAAAGGCTTTCTCCTTCATCAGTGCCTTCTTCCTTCATCTGTCTCCACTCTGGACCGTTTCACTTGCTCTACACAGTCTGGTTAAGACTTCAAAAAACCCCGAACCGGTATCGATTTAAGTTCCTTCATGTTGAGTAAAAATTGTGGAGGCCTAAAAACATGTGGCTAGCTGAGAAAACACCGGGGTGAAGAACGGCAAAGGGCACAGTGGGAGCGAGAGAATTCATAATACTGACAACCTGCAGCAAACACGCTGCAGCCTCTTCTTTTTTTTTTTTTCAACACTATAAATATACATAGGCAATACTTTTTTATTATTTTTGTAGTGATTATAGAAGCAGAGTGCAATTTTTTTTGTACAAGTTACTAGTTTTGTGCTATAAATACTATGGAACACAGGTTTTTTTTTTTAAGATGGTAGCACCACACATAGTTTTTAGGCCTTAATACTGTACATTAAAAAAAACAAACAAACAAAAAAAAACATATTTAATTTGTTTCATTTTTGCATAATGCAGCTTCTCACCCGTTTCCCCCTCCCCTCCCTGACTGGATTCCTTCTTTTTTTTTTTTTTTTATCAGTCTGGCACAAATCCAGAAGCACGTCTGTTGAGGTGGCCACCAAAGAAAAAAGTCAACTGAAAATGAAAAGACGTGGAGGGGCAGCTTATAGAACACAACACAGTAGTCTTATTAGACACCATCCTCAGGGTTGTCCTCGTGGTCCGATTTGGTTTTGCCATCCAGCGAGCTGTCGTCCATCGAGTGCTCGCCATTCTCCTCTTCATCCCGCGCTGTGTCCAGGTCCGTGTCTACGCTTTTGTTCTCGCTCTCCTCTTCTTCTTCCTCCTCAAACTCGTCCTCCCTGCGCCCTAGCTTGCCATAGGTTCTGTCCGGCTCTTTGGTGCCGCCGTTGATGCCGTCGCGCAGGATGGGATCACGCTCTTGGTGCTCAGGGTATCCAGGAGACGTCAGGCCCTGAAGAAAGGCCCGGTTCATGAGGAGCTCACTGGGTTCCAGGCGCCCTTTGTCACGTGCCTCTCTCTCAGCCGCCTCGCGTTCCTCGGCCTCCCGTTTGCAGTAGGAGTAGCGGTGGTTCATGTGCTGCGAATACGAGCCCGAATGTGAGAAGCGTTTGCCGCACTTGTCGCACTGATATGGCTTCTCGCCCGAGTGCAGGCGCGAGTGCTCAATCAGGTGGTGCTTGTGCTTGAACGCCTTCTTGCAGATCTGGCACTGGTGTGGCCTTTTACCTGCGGAAGCACACAATGAAAACACAGTGTTTTAGTCCAAATTTGTACCTCAGAAACTATAAACACAATGTAGTACTTAATAATGATGTGGAAAAGGATGAAAACAAATGACTGTGATGGAAAAATGAACAAATGTAACTTTTTTATATATATATATATATATATATGTTATGAAGTGCTTGCATGTTTGTCTACTCTGGTTCCAATTCTGGTTGCACACACACACAGACACACACCAGCACGATCAGTGCGAGTGTTTGTAAGTTTACTTTCTGAAATTCCCTCCTAGAGGTGAAGCATGAGAGAGCGGAAACACACACACTTTGGGGTTTTTCAGCAGAAGAGCCTCGCTGCCAGAAATGCAACATAAATAAACCGGCGCAAAACCAAACAAACACGCCGACCGCTGCAAAGGAACAAACAAATAAAAGCTGAAATTGAACTGCAGTCTCCTACAGTGGCTCTGCGCCACACATGGTGATGCAGATTGGTAGAGCAATCCAGTTGTTTTTTTTGTATTTTTTCTGTGACTGGGAATTTGGAATGCTATAGGATGCAGTGGGAAAGCAGACGGTCTAAGGCTATTGATGGGGTGAGAATTCATGACATCATAGAGATTAAATTAACCAAAACTCAGGGAGAGACAGGAAAAGCCAGAGTATATATCCATCCCCCAAACCTTCCTCTATTCTAAACATTTGGATTTAGACCAACTGAGCACATTCAGGTCGTATGTTTGACACAGCTCACACACACGCTCTTCTTTGGCATTTCACTGGACCCAGGATAGCACTCGTGAAGTGGCGCACTTGAACGCACACATCCAGCCAATCATTGACCGCAAATAGCACAGGAATGCTGCGTACCAATATGCCGTACACCTCCGAGAAAGAGGGAGATGGTATTCTTGCCAGCAGATTCCTCAACCAGTATAGAGTGATGCAATCAAGTGAAAGAATAGAGGCATGGAGAAATAGAGGCCTTGCTTTTCTTACCCCAGCACTCTGATGTATAATATACGATTGAGCCAATTAAAAAGACTAGGAGTATTACAGATAAAGGTTAAAGATCATCTCTGTTTGATGTGGTGTACGTTTGTCTGAAATAGCTGGTGGAATGCCAAAGGAGAGTTATGCAAATATTATAAGTAGAATTTAACTGGGTCAATTGAATGAGTAAGAAAACAAGGATTTTTTTTTTTTATTTCTGTCTATTTACTAATCTTATTATTTTCCTCACATTCAACTTCTCTCACCCTGTCAATAGGAAAGAAATGTTAGTTTTCCATTCACATCCAACTAAAAAAAAAGTGAACAAAGAAACTGAACTCGGAAACGAAAAATAAGCAGGGGAGAAAAGAAAAAAAAGAAAGAACCACTAAGAGGAAAAAACAGGGGGAGGGTTTAATTACACAAACAGGAAGTAAAAAATAAGCATGGGGTAAAATAAGTGTCTGGAACAGTATGTACCTGTGTGCTCATATTTGTGTCTTAGGAGGGAACTGCTCTTCTGGAATGTTTTGTCGCAAAGGTCACACGCGTACATACCACTTTCTGTTTTCTTAATCTTCTTCCGGGACAGACAGGCGTCTGAGTCTGTCATGTCATCCAGGCTGGAGAGATAGTCTGGTGTGCCGTCAAGCAACTCCCCCTGGAAAACAGAGAGATTTACAATTTAGAAGGTTTTTAATTCTATCCCGTGGTGATAATACTGCCTTTATATGAGAATATTTAAATATCAAACAAACAAAAATGTGATCTGAACCACTTTTATTATTTCCTTGCATGATTTTTTATTAATGAAACTGAAAAATCTCAGTCATGGATTCATTATGCAACCTACATTTGCACTAGAGCCCATCTTCTAAATTAAACATTAAAATGTTTGTGACTAGAAAAATGCATAAAAAGGCCGGATATTACAAATGAGTTCTCTCTCCTTCTCTGCATACGCTTAATATCACCTTTCTCCATATATTTGCATTCAAATTTGGTTTAATTTTATACATGAAAGAATGTTAATGCTATATTTATCTGCTCTTTCTTTACAGAGAAGATTACCCCGATAGGCTAAAACTTCAATTAATGAGGGAAAAAAAAGTATTATTGCATTAGAGGGTCATAATAATAAGAGAAAGCCTTGGCAGGGCATATTGCCACAGTCTTCTAATTTCCAAGCGGTAATGATTAAATCAAGAGGTGCACTAAATGACCAAAATTGTGTAGCGCCGTTGCCCTCATTAAGAGTACTTGCTCCAGTCTGACAATGATTCTCAGACATGGCTATGCCGGGCTTTTTAAGAGAGCCGTGCTATCATTCCACAATCAATTTGAGCTAAATGCCCGTAGCTGTATTTTTTAAAATCTAATTTAATAACTTAGAATAGGAAACATTATTAATACTTTTTTATCAGAACGTTTCCCTCTATGTTAAACAGCCTTCAGCGCTGTGCTGTAATGAACACGGCGAGCGTGCATTATTAATCCACATGTTCAAACTCATTTTGGCTTTTCTCTCTTTAGAGATACAAAAGAAAAGAGAGAATGGGGAGAAACAGAGATACAAAAAGATGGGAGAAGTGGCAGAGGAGGGGAAAAAAGACTGCTTGTGAAGTGAACACTAAGCCAGGGTCTTTGAGAGTCTTAAGGGTTCATTGTAAGTCATTAACTCTCACTTTCATGCCTGTTACTTGAGTCATCACACCTGAGAGGAGAAACATGGGGTGGATGACTGGAGGAGGTATATACACAAACACACACACACAAAGTAGACACACATCATGACAAACACACACACACACACACACACACACACACACACACACACACACACAACAGGCACAGATGCAGCTTGACACAGCGAGGAGTGCTCGGAGCATCTGGCACGGCGACGCTTCCTGCCCTCATCCACTCAGACGCTAGACACTGGAGTCTGGTAACACAAGCCCTCCCTCGTCATGATCGCTAAAACTGCCATTCAGTGATAATGCTAATGACGCGTACTACAGGAGCTAGCAGTGCTACAGGCCACTGCACAGCTGTTTGTCTATTCTATCTCACTCTCTTGCCTCTCCAACATTTATCCCTCACTGTGCTCTTCCGATGCTGAAGGCGGCGGCAGGTGAGCACTTCTCTCTCACTCTAAGTACCTTTTAATTAGCAGCAGAAAGATCCAGAACGCATTACAGGCATGCAGGCATTGAGCAGGGGGAAAAAAGAGATACAGGAACTTAAGGATTGTTTACCTGGAACCCTGGCTTCCGCTGGTACTTTCTCCGCTGCTGCATCTCAGCGAAGCTGGCAGCTCCTGCTGCGTAGGTGTAAGCCATGTGTGGCAGGAAGCCCATCTGGTCAAGTGTGGGGTAGGGCCTGAGACCTGGGAGACTGGCCTGAACTGGAGGCATGAAAGTGGCTGGAGGGAACGCACTTTGAGGAGGTAAGGAAGTGTACAGGGGTTTGGCAGAGAAAGGGTTAATGCCAAACATGGGGCTAGTGCTTTTCTCCAGGTTACCATTGGGGCTCCCAAACTCTTTCTTGGACAGGTATGCAAGATTGAGTGGCTCCTCCAGATGTTCCCGGGGTGATGTAATGGGGTTGTGGTCTAAGGGGACACTGCTGGGCTTGGGCCGGCTCTTGACAGAAAGCACGTGTTTGGGTTCTTTCATGAGCTTTGGTAGCGAGAGGTCCAGTGGCTCTGCCTGCAGGTCCTCGGACGTGAAGCTGTTGGGCGTGTAAGAGCTGCTGTGGGAGTTCTTGGACGAGGCATAGGACAGGTTCAGAGGTGATGGCGTGTTGCTCCTGGAGTGGTCCAACTTCTCACCAAGTTGCCTGGGGCCAGGGAAGTGGGGTGTTTTAGAAAGCCTGAGGGGGATGTCACAGTTGTTGATGTTATGTAGCTCGGGGGTGGCGGGCGATGTCATTCGGTCGATAGTTTTGACCAAAGATAGAGGGGAACGAGCATTCATGGAGTCCTTATTGGGCATTTGGTTAGTAGCAGGCAGACCGATCTCCATATTGTTCCTATCTAATGGAGGTGTTCTGGAATTGGCATATTGGTATACCTTTCTCTGCTCAAACCACTCTTTCACAAATTCCTGAGGAAGGCCGACTGCTATCGAGATCTTCAGTAGTTCCTCTGAGTTGGGCTCCATGTTCATGGCAAAGTATGCTTTGAGCACTGACATGTGGTCCTTGTAAGGGTTGATGGGGCTAGTGATGCCCTTTTCAGAGATGATTGGAGAGAACAAATGGGCATGCTTCTCTGAGAACATACCCTGCTTGTTAGGCATAATGTTTTCATTGGGCTGCAGTACAGCTTTTATTTCTTCATTCATCTTACACAGGTACCTCTCATGCTGATGCAATGGAATGGGGCCTGGGAAAGGTTCTTTGCAATACTGGCAAGAAAAGGATGTAAACATTAAGTTGTTCTCATGCATCTTCTCCTCTGTACCTAAATCTATCGTGTGATTCGACTTCTCCTTCTTGATATTGCTAATTTGTCTCTTAGAGTCTGTGGTCAAGCTCTGGAGGCAAGCTTTGGCTTCATTGACTTTCTCAAGTGTGTAGTCAATGATACTCTTGGTTGCGCCGTTGTGGCTGATGACTGGAAGACCTGTCTGGGGCCCCCCGGGTGATCCCAGCCCTGGCTTTTTCTCCTCAATTTGGGAGCCCAGCTCCTTCATGTAGGCCTTCAGTTTGGAAAGTTCCTCCGGCTTGCAGTCCATCTTCTGCCGGCATACTGTGTTGTCTACAATCTGAAGCACCTTCTGCACTTCACTCAGGTTGTTCCCTAAAGATGGGTACCCAAGCATTTGTCCTTCTAGGCTCATCCCTAAGTGCTGGAGGGGACTCTGGGAGTTGGGGGCACTTAGCGGGCTCCCTCCACTAAGCGCACCATTCAGGAAGGGGCCTGGTGTACCATAGCCATGTGAGGCCATCATCAGCTTATAGTCATTTATATCCAGTGGTTCCGATTTAATGTTGAGGTGATTGGACTGCTCATGGAGGCTGAGGGGCTTGCCATTTTCTAGCTTGTGTCTTAGCTGGCTGATGGCAGTGTTGGTTGGAGAGGAAGAGGCGGAGGTTGGAGAGGAGCCAGATTTCATGTTGTTCCTCATCCTGCCATTAACTGTGATCAGGCCAATACACTTCTTACTACTGATGTGAGAACTGTAGGAACCAGAGTGAGAGAAGCGCTTCTTACAGTTTGGGCATTCATACGGTTTTTCCCCTGAAAGGCAAACAGAAAACACATTATAATCCTGCATCTATATGTTGTGGTTATATTCCAGAAGTGCTGCATTGCATATGAATAATGCATTCTTCCTAGAACAAAATCTAATAACAATCAATACTGGGCTAAAAAGAAAATCAAATATAACTGTTTTATATAATGATTAACAAAGTAAAGCATCTGGCATTCTGATTAAACTGTTCTCTTTTGATTGAGATGGGCCAAAGCCAACAAAACAACAATTCATCCTTTGTTAGCAAGCAGAAAAAAACAACAACAGATATTGATTTTTGTACATCTTCTGAAGTACAGAACAATCTTAACTGGAGGTAATGAATATTCAAAGAGAGCGCATGGGCCCATTGCTACCCACCACTGTGGATCCGCAGGTGCTCCTTCAGATGGTGCTTGTATTTGAAGGCCTTGCCACATTCTGTGCATTTGAACTTGCGGTTGCCAGCTCCCTGGTTCAGCAGTTGGTGCTGGGAAAGAGAGGGTATTTACATGAGCTCCTCACAAACAGAACAGAGGAAGAGTTTGGTACATAACCACAATCGGCGCATAACACAACATGCCAAATGGCTCACGTTGTAATGCAGCATCTTGCTTTTCTTGCAGCTTCACTGAGCCAGCACGAGTGTGGCCATGATAATAGGAACTACATACCTTTTAATTTCCTGACTTGCGTGCCAGAAAAGAATGGCTTTAGAATCTGGCAGTGCCGAGTAATAAATAAAAGGCTCCTTTTTTAAAAGAGTTTTTCCCTCATTAGAGAAGGCAATCTATTCCACTTTAATTAATTTGGGATAATCACTCGGACGAGATCCTGCATATTTAACGAAGCCTTCTATCAATGTACCTGAAAATAAAGTTAATTATTCAAAAAAGGTGGGCTTGGGTAAATGTTACAGTTTGATAATTGGAAGTGAATTTCCAGGACGTCTAAACTCTTTAATAATACGTGAGTACAGCTCGTAGGTCGTTCCATTCAAAAGATAAAACATCAGCACTGCACCAATTTGCAATTCAAAACGGGGCCCCTTGGAAGAAAAAAAAATCTTAATATAATAGTGATAACAACAACAACAATACGGCGTGTAAGTGTGGGGAAGCAGTGACACACCAGGCGTGCACAATTAATTCTGAGTGGGAGGTGAATATGTTAAATGGCTGGGATAACACAAAGAGTATGCAAGCGGTGACGAGAGGAGCCGCCCATGATCTGCTCTGACAACTGGGCTCGCATTCCGGCAGGAGACAGATGGCGTAAAGGCAGGACACAGTGAGGATTGTTCAAACAGCAGCAACCTTCCGAGATCAAGCGGGGAGCCAAGCGGCTCTGCGCCAGGGAGGTACCCCACTACTCGCTTGTATGTTGCTGAGTTGCATAAACAAACAGCAACAGCTGCTTTACCCCCCCGAACACCACCACTACCAACCACCGCCACTACCCCCAATGCTTTCTCCTCTTATAAACACCCCATGAGGATGGAGGTAGGCTTTAGCCGTGCCACCATTAACACGATCCTTTTGCTTCAATTGTGAATGGCAGCACCGAATGAGGGGGCTTTTTCAGCCCCATGTGACGTGTTAGCCATGTTGTGGGCGGAGGACCTGACTGAGTATTTGGCTGACAGTGAGTAACTCCACATGCTGTATGATTTGGCAAGACTGGATAGCGTTCTTACTGTAAATTAGTGTAGAAAATTGGGGAAAACCCTCCTAAAGCTCAAACACAGTGTGACTCATGTGACTCGTGTTGTTCTTGAGTTAGTCATGAAGTGTGTATTTGTTTGTGATAAATAAAGAAATGTGAGATGGCGGGGCGAGGAGTGGCCATAAAATGACTAAACAGGAAATCAGAGGGTGTAGAAACCCTCAAAAGCAGCTGTCAATCAAGCCAGTGTATTTGGACTACACTGATTTCAACACTATCAGATTTTAGCATAATGTCAAAAAATGAAGTGGGACCAGGGGGACCGTTTAACAGGAAAGTCTTTCTATGTGAAGGAAGTACGCAAACAAAAAAACAATAAATAGGAAGTAATTTGTGGATTAGCAGGGTACACGAGGAGAATGGGCCATCTGCTCGTGTTTTGAGCAGACTGGGGAAGGCAGGTGAGCAAGCTGCCAGTCCACATTGTATTAAATCACTCCGTTAGAGCTGGAACATTATCTCACACAGATGAAAGACAACTGCAACGTGCTGCATGAGCCGAATAGCAAACAATTAAATGGAGGATTTTGATGCGCCGCTTCATCTGAGGATCATTTGCCGTGATTCTGCAACTGAACCAGGAGAACGACACGCTTGTACACTGAATAACTGAACAAATAATTTTACTCTACCTGCCATTAAAGCCCTTGTTTGTATTTCCAAAAATGTAGACTATGCTATCTAATTGGCCGATGCGCTGATTCTTAAAGAACATTAACAAAAAAGGGAGTAAATTTAAAGTGCAGATGAAATTTCTAAATTGGAAATTAAAACAATCATTCGATCGTGAACATAAGACTGCAGAATCATATGAGCAGGCCATCAAAAAGCCATTTAGGCCTCTATTAAGGCTATTACCAGTAAAAGATCTGCATCTTCAAAATGCCATGAAAAATTAATAACGGTCGCCAATCAAAATGATCTCTTTTCTTCATGGGAATACAGCACATTAGAAATAATGTATAAAGTCAGGGGCCGTATATATGTGTAGCAGGGAGAGCGTGAGAGAGAGTTAATGAAAGGCTGGCAAATTGAGAGGGTGCAAGATAGAAGAGCAGAGCTGGCAGCAGAATGAGAAAGAGAGAGAGAGAGAGCGGATAAGAGAGAGAGAGCACATGAGCGAAATACAGTAAGGGAGGGAGGGCAGGGCATGTGATGCTCACCTGATCTCGTCCAGGCTTGTGCGTGGCCATATGCCTTTCCAGCTGAGTGCGGTAAGCAAAGGAGTAGTTGCACAGAGGGCAGGCGAAGTTCTCCTCGTTCTTCTCGTGCCGGTACTTGATGTGTTCCTTCAGAGAAGTCAAGCGCTTGTAACCCCGGTCGCAGTAGGGGCAGGTCAACAGTTGGGCAAAAGCATCTGGAGTTCCAGGTGGCAGGTCTGTGGCAGAGAGAAGGAACAAGGGAATGAGAGAGAGAGCAAGTGAGTGAAGGAGGGAGGAAGGATGGGAAGGGGCAGTGGGCCAAAAGGTCAGCAAATCAATGGCAGCTAATTGGCACTATGCCCAGACTGGTATGGGAGGTATCTCTACAATCTGCTATACTGAGTGCCATCGTCAGGCCTGGCACTGGGAACCCTACACACACACACACACACACACACACACACACTAATATGTACACAAACCAATGCATGAGCACATACACTTGAATGAACACAGTTTGTAGAACATTGCACATAGATATAGATTGAAAAAGAGGGAAAGAATATACAAATAAAATTAATAAATATTATTAATAATAAAATTACTATTTCTAATAATAATGATGATTAGAATGATGTATTTCTATATTTATCGTTATACTAAATAAATTAGTTAATAAATAATGCATTAAAAGCAATAATTAAAAACACATTTTCAAAAGATAATAATAATAATAATAATAATAATAATAATAATAATAATAATAATAATAATAATAATAATACATAAATATTAGGCATGGATGATGAGGCAAAAATGTAACCTCATGATACCTGAAGAGATTTAATATTAAGAGGATACAAGCCGTTAATTAATATTTTATATTAATTATTTAAGTGTAAGCAAAAGCAGGATGACATCATGTCATGAAGATACCAATTTTAAAGACTTGAATCATGTATCAGTATCAGTATCAGTATCAATGAATCTGTTATATTATTTAAAGTGGATTGTTATATCGCAAAATACTCTCAGTTTTGACCCCATGAATGGCTCCAGTCTTGAGTACCATGCCATTTTGGCTCCATCCAACTGGTGGTCTTATCCATGTCTAATTTTCCCACTTTCCTCATGAGTGAGGTATGTGTGTCCAGGCTGGTGCAATTTTCCCTGAGGATAGGGATCTGATTTCAACGCCCTAACAGCTGCACCTCTTTCAGAAGGTAAACACTCGGGTATGTAGGGTGGCGCATCCTTACCATTCTCCTCATGCCCGGGGCCCTCGGGTGTGCCCAGCCGGGCAATCTCTTCCGGAGCCTCAGGGTAGATGATGGCTGTGTCGGCGCGCTGCAGATACTCAGCGATGCTAACCACATGGCTCTCGCTGTCAGCCATCTTCCTTTTAGCGAAGAACTCCTCGAACTCAGCTGTGCAGTCCATTCTCTTCACTTTATAAAGAAACAGATAAAAAGAAGGACAGTTGGAATTAGTATTAAAAAAATTGTGTTCTTAAGTGCATGTGAAAAATTAAGGGAACCGGTAACATGTCCTAGATGTAATAAAACAGCTGAACAAAAAACAAACATTAAAGTACTAGTTGCAAGGGATACGTCTAAATTACAGCCTTATCTTGTCAACTAATGGCCACTAAAATAAGAAATATGGCTTAATCTAGTGGGAATGCCATCTGAATTGTGGAAAAAGGCTTTTAACGATAAACTCTTTTTTCCCTGCGCTTTAAATGTATTAGGTGCCGTGCGATGAGGGAAGCTCAGGGAGGAAATGATGTTTGCTACATTACTTCTGATTTCCCTAATCAAACTCCTAACAAGACAGCTTCTGAAAAATTACACTTCAAATTACAGGAAGTTACGATATCGAGATACAAAGGGGATGTTTCATCAGGGTGTGCTTTTTCCAGGCGTCCTAAATTCTGCAGTGTGATTAAATGGATTGTTAAATAAAATGGTGAAAAATATACAGTGCCCTACACTAATATTGGCACCCTTGGTAAATATGAGCAAAGAAGGCTGTGAAAATGTGTCTTTATTGTTGAAACTTTTGATCTTTTGTTAAAAAAAATCACAAAAGTTCTCTTCTATCATAGATATCAAACAACACAGGTTTATCCCAAAAAATGTCTTTGTTAAATATAGGTGTGCAGCAATTATAGGCACCCCTATGAACTGATATGAGAAATATATATTTGAAGTATATTCCCATTGATATTTACATTTTTTTAGCACACCTGGGTGACTAAGAACAGGAAACTGTTCAACCATGACTTCCTGTTTCACAGGGGTATAAATATGAGGTAGCACATAGGACAAATTCCCTTAGTCATTCATAACAATGTTAAGACCAAGGAATATAGCTGTAATGTGTAGCAAAAGGTTGTTGAGTTACACAAAATGGGAAGTGGGTATAAGAAAATAACACAAGCATTGAAAATGCCCATTTCCACCATCACGGCAATAATTAAGCAGTTCCAGTCAACTGGGAATGTTATAAATCAACGTTAAAATTGAACACATGTCTATATTGTCTCAACACACTGTGAAGAGGATGGTTCGAGTGGCCAGAAAATCTCCAAGGATCACAGCAGGAGAATTGCAGAAGTTAGTTGTGTCTTGGGGTCAGAAAGTCTCCAAAACTATAATTGAAGTCACCTACATCACCACAAGTTGTTTGGAAGGGTTTCAAGAAAAAAGACTCTACTCTCATCCAAAAACAAAATCAAGTGTCTTCAGTTTGCCAGACACTACTAGAACTTCAAATGGGATTGGGTTCTATGGTCAGATGAAACCAAAATGGAGCTTTTTGGCAATAAAGACCATAGGTGGTTTTGGCGCACACAGAGATGTAGCCATATGGAAAAGTACCTCATGCCCACAGTTAAATATGGTGGTGGCTCTTTAATGTTTTGGGGCTGTTTTTCTGCCAGAGGACCTGGACATTTTGTTAGGATACATGGCATCATGGACTCTATCAAATATCAACAGATATTAAATGAAAACCTGACTGCCTCTGCCATAAAGCTTAAAATGGACATGGTTGGATCTTCCAGCAGGACAATGATCCAAAACATACATCAAAATCAACACAAATATGGTTTACTGACCACAAAATCAAGATCCTGCCATGACCACCCCAGTCCCCTGACTGAAACCCATAGAAAACCTGTGTGGTGAACTGAAGAGGACAGTCCACCAGCAGGGAACTCGAAATGTGAAGGATCTGGAGAGATTCTGTATGGAGGAATGGTCTCAGATCCCTTGCCATGTATTCTCAAACCTCATCAGGCATTATAGGAGAAGACTCAGAGCTGTTATCTTGGCAAAGGGAAGTAGCACAATGTATTAACTAAAAGGATGCCAATAATTTTTGCACACCTATACTTAACAAAGTATATATATATATATATATATATATATATATATATATATATATATATATATATATATATATATATATATATATATTCTTTTTGATAAACCTGTGTTTTGTTTGCAATTGTTTAATATCCACAAGAGAATTTTTTTTAACAAAATATCAAAAGATTAAACAATAAAGACAGTTTTTCATAGCCTTCTTTTCCTCATAATTACCAAGGGTACCAATATTAGTGGAGGGCACTGTAATATATATATATACCGACATGTCTCTGGAAACTGCTGAAAACTGCCAAGTTTCCTTCGGCTCACTCCATTATTCATTATATTTGTATAGAGATTAGCGTCCGTGTCTCCTCGAGCCGTCTCATCTGTCAATTAGGCAGAATTCTATGGAGAAGGTGACGGAGCGCTCGGAGATTTTATTAGCCACCTTTTTAATTAGGCCATGCCGAAGTGAAAGGTAAACTGTGTACCGAGATTTGTCAGACAGTAAACATTTTATGGTCTAATTTGCTAAAAGGTCAAGGTAGTGGACTGTGTCGATGTCAAAAATGTCTCGAAAATGTCAAAGTGCCAATGGACCTTTTGCGTTCCCTCTTCAGATCCGAGGAACTGGAGTGTGTAAAACGAAGCCTTCGTTATCAGGAAGGAACCTACACTGTGGTGTGTGCAGTATAATTAAAATAAACACACACACACACACACACACACACACACACCTAAGCCTTGCTTATGTGATTCCCGTCTTGCCAGCAATGAGCTAAACGTGAATGAACAAATGATGAAGCCAGCTTTGAAGAGGATATCATCTGAATAAATTGGGTTTTGCACTCAAATTCAATTTATGGACAGGAATAAGATTTGGAAAAGTTGCTGCACTAGGTTAAAGCACTAACTAATGCTCCTCCATGTTTCCCTCCGCAAGCTCTTCGTCTTTGGCTCTATAACTATTTGGTTCGGAGTTCAGAAGCAAAATACTTGTAATTCATGAGTGGATTTCCAAAAAACAGCCCAGCATGGGCTGCTCTGCTTTCCACAAGGTTAACATCATAAATGGAAACCTTTATTAAAATTCCATTTCCACACTGAAGAGTTTCCCACTTTTGTCCAGAGCCAGGGCTGTGGTTAGCACTGGCAGAGTTCGAGACATGAGGAAGAATTCACATTTTTTTAAATAGCGCTCAATCACACGGCCGGCGCCACAGCCAATCAGAGTGCCTTGGTGATGTGATGGAGGCGAGAGATAATGTTCAAGGAAGGATTGTGGGTGTTGGGTTTGATGTGGGCACTAACAGGAAAATGACATTCATTTCATGTCATCATAAGGTTTTTGCATGTGATTACAAGAAAAAATTATTATTTATGTTAGAACGTAACAGGTGAACGTAAATGTAATTAATTTGATTGAAATAACACATATGAATCACGCGGGGGAGAAATCACGTGAAAATTAATGAATCGTGATAAAATCACTTGAAAACAAAATAAATCATTGAAAAACAATATGAATCAAGTAAAAAATCTTTTGAAAATAAAGGAATGAATCATATGGGGGGGATCACATGAAAACAAATGAAGAAAAAAATCACATGTGAAAAGAAAAAAAATACATGGCAAGCAAATGAATCATGTGAAAATGATCACATGAAAATAAAAAATAACACATTCCCTAAATGTGAAAAATGTCTGAAAACCGTATGTGAAACATGTGATTATTCATATGGAAAAGTCATGTGACCTCTGTAAGGGGGTGTGTTTGCAACAACATTAGAAACATGTGAAACTTACCTGTACCATTCCCAATTGGCTGTAAAGTGGCATCAGGCACCATACTGTCAAAGTCATCCTTCAGTTCATCTGTAGAGAGAAAAAGGGCGAGTCAAGGGACTGAGAGGGATGAAAAAGTGTTGTTTTTTTCTCTGGGCAGAAACAGGACCAAGACAGAGATTTTACCACATGCAGCATAACAAGGAAAAAAGTCCACCTGAGCATACTGTATGGTACACAACAAATTTAACTCATTACATGACGCCTCGCCAATATCTTTAATGCATGCCGTGTTGGACGAAGGGGCAGAACCTCAGGTAGGACGGACATAAATTAAACAGCCACATGAATAAACTGTCCCATAAACCCAACTCAGGGGATTTTTCTTGGCGAGGGTGAGGACAACAGCGCATTGTCAGAGTCCCGGAGACAATTAACTTAGGGAGTCCTTCTTCGGTCCTTCCGGTCTGGCGTTAGAAATTAAATCAAGGTATTTCCGAGAAGACGGAGGCTGTAATAAATATTGCCATGCCTTCCCCGGCCTCTCATGTGACCATTACGCATAGTGCTGAGCAGGAAAATACTGCTGGGTTATGGGTTTTTTTTGTTAGTTTGTATGTTTGTTTGTTTTTACAATCAAAACCTGATATATGGATGATTAAGAAAGCAGGATATATTAATTGAAAAGTTTCATTTGCAAGTGTAGATCATTAATATTTGAACGAAGCACAGAACACAAGATAATAAATACAAAAAAAAAACTTATAGAAAGTTCTTATAAAATTGTGGTTTTATAAAGCTACAAACAAACTGTTAATCAATTAGGGTTAATTTATTTAAAAAAAAAAAAACATTTTAAAACTTGCAGGACAGAATGTAAAAAGAATTAGGTGTTTGTGTAGTTTCTTAGAAGCTCAGAGAAATAGTGAAACGAAGAGAGAGAGAGAGAGAGAGAGAGAGAGAGAGAGAGAGAGAGAAAGTGAGCAAGAGACCTTACACTAATCTGTTACTGTAATAAACAGATAGATACTGTAAAAAGTATGACATACTGACATACTCTTTCACATTTTATATAGCTTTGTAGAGAGATTAGTACTGCATCTCAGTCTCTCCTACTTATACTATGTACTAAAAGTATGTACATACACTTTTTGTGAAGAAAAAGTACATACATTTGAGTGTGTAGCAAAACAGTATGCAAGTACTGGGACATACTAACACATTGTGTAACGGAAGAGAATGTTCTTGCTTAGTTACCGTAAACAAACTCCTCACTGCATTTCAGCTTTTCTTCATTCATTATTTCTGATATAATTGATACATTTTGATACATTACATTTAGATTTATACATACTGAATGTTGAACTTTGCAAACATACTAAAAACAAAAAAAAATGCTTGCGTGATCTCAGCTTCAACATAGCCAGCAGTAGCAGCTATATTATTTATTTTTGCCCATGTTTATAGTTAATGTGACAAAGAGAAGTTGCTTTTTGATAACCATGCCATTAAGTTTGTTGTGCTTTATTTTATAAATTTTTATAGTGATTTTGGACACTGTCACATGACCAGCATCTACACACCTGTGGTCAGAAGGATATCCAGTCTTATGAATCAAAGGATACAAGCATTTGGACCTCCATTGGGACATATTAAAGAGATGACGCGCCTTAAAATGTACAAAAGTGATCCATAAGGTCTATTAAATAAGCTTGAAGGCCCAAATTACTTGTAGAAAATGCAGTATGTGCAGAATGAAGTTGCTAATGAAAATGACGAGAGGTCAGAGAGAACAGAGCTGTCCTCCAGCAGGAGGAAGACGTGGTCTATGTTATACCATCTCTCTGCACACACAAACACACACACACACACACACACACACACACACACACACACACACACACACACACACACACACACACACACACACACGTCTCACGTTTATCTGGGCAGAAAGGTTTATAGTTGTCAGTGTGTGAGAGAGACCTGTGTGTCTGGCTCCTGTGTCTGAGAGGAATAAATCAGCACTGATCCATCAGGTCAGGAGAGACAGAAAAAGAGGGAGGAAGAGGCCAGTGTTCAGCTTCCCTCCGTGACCCCGGCAGTGTCGGCCGCCATTTCTCACCCCCGTCACCAAACACTCCCTACCTAACAGCACACGCTGTGTTTCTTTTCAAAACATTCCCGTTCTTTACGGCCGGTTAGTGCTGGAACCCTGCTCTGCAAAAACACACGGTTCCCTTTTCGCTTTTGTTATTCTCCTGCAAAAAAAATAATAATCTCCGCCTGGCCCGAAAAGAAAAGCAAGAGAAGGTGAAGAGAGAGAAAAGAAAGAAAGAAAGCGCCAAAGAATGCAGGTGATTTATTTCAAAACAGGGCGGCTGAGATAATGATGTCACGCTTTCCAGCACACCGTGTGAAGTACATTGTGGGATGGAAGAATATCAAGGACGGTGGTGGTGGCTGATTCGGTTAGAAGAGAGAGAGACAGAGAGAGCGAGAGTGAGAGAGAGACCAACACAAATGGACAGAGTGACACACAGACCAATTGAGGGAGAGTGAGACCAATTGTGAGATATAGAGAGACGAACAAACACAGGCAGTGAGAAAGAGAGACACAAACATGGAAAGATCAACGGAAACACACACACACACACACACACACAGGCAAAGAGAAAGAGAGACACAGACATGGAGAGATTGACACAGAGAGAGAGACACACACACCCACAGAAAGAGACAGATAGAGACAGAAAGCAGAATAGCAAACGAGACAGACAGGCAGACAAAGATAGAGAAACATACTAAGAGATGGTGAGAGAAGAGGGATAGAGAGAGAGACACAAAGAGAGAGAGAACTCAACAAAGAGACACTCACACACGCAGATGCACAGAGAGAGAGAGAGAGGGAGAGAGAGAGAGAGAGAGAGATTAAAAAGGAGGGATAGAAAGAGATAAAGGCATAAACAGAGAAAGACAGATAGATAGAGATGCACACAGAAAGCGAGAGAGAGATTAAAAAGGAGAGCAAGAAAGAAGGAGAGAAAGAGATAGAGGCATAAACTGAGAGAGAGACAGATGGATAGAGATGCAGAGAGAGAGATTAAAAAGAAGGAGAGATAGAAAGAGAGAGACATAAACACAGAGAGACAGATAGAAAGAGATGCAGAGAGAGAGGAGAGCGAGACAGGGAGAGAGAGAGAGAGCGGGAGAGATGTTGGAGAGAGTCTTATCTCGAACTTGAGCTATGTACTGAGGTTCCACTGCAGACACTGAGGCACCGAAAGAGTGAAAAAAAGCCGGAGAGAGTGAAAGTGGCGGTGAATTTAAGCAAGAGGGAGGGATTGCTTCCTTCACCCAAAGCTAATGAACTTCTCCCCTGCCTTTCAGATATGTCGCTCAGGTTTTATCTCACACACACACACACACACACACACACACACACACACACACACACACATACGCTATCTCCGAGTTGCAACACAGCTGAATCTCAGACACTACGGCTCCGAGAGCTTTTATCAAATTAACCAATACTCTCTGAAACAGGCACTTGTTTATCTTTCATGATTTACAACCTTTGAAAAAAAATGAAATTACAGTCACGACGCGGAACCCCTCTCCAAACTCCTCCTCGAAAAGGAGGGAAAATTGTGCGGGAATATTGCAAATAATGATCACGGATCGTCTCCTGAAGGGAATTTGGAGTTAATAACGTTAATAACGCCAGTAAGGCAAGCTCCTCCTCTGTAAATGGCCACATTATTTGGAGCGTATTAAATTTTTAGACTCCTGAACGCTCCCTCTCTGCCTGGCCTGCGCACAGCTAGTTCATTAGCAAAAATGAATAGCCGAGCCTGGCTCATTTAAATGGGGCTGTCTTCCACCAGCTCTCGCCACACTCCGTTTCTGTCACATGCTTCCAAGAATCATTGACTCTTATTATACATGTAAATGGCTATCATAAAAATAAAAATTTCATTTAAGATTGTTAACGACTTTTTTTTTTTTCTGCGGCAGCAGCCTGGCTTCCTTTAATGATTACCCTCTCCCCCTAATTAAAAGTATTTATCTCTCAAGCATCCATGACTGCCGCTCGCTCGCCAATGACGCTTGCAAGAAAAAATGTACAAAGTTTGCCGGGTCTCCCTCGTCCTAATGTGGCGATAATTACAAATGAGGGTGTCAGGGAACTCCAAATATCTCACACTCGCTGAATCTGAACGTAAATTTAAAGAGAAATGGTTAGCTCTGGCTCTAATTAGGAAGTAAGTTCTTGGTACAAATCTTTTTTTTTAGGCATCGATCCCAGTCAGAAATGTCATTCAATTCTTCAGCAAAAAATAAGAAATTAATGTCAAATTTGCCTCCTGGATATAGAGTAACTTAAACAAGTCCACAAAACTTGGAGGAACTAACTACATCTAAATGAAAATACATAACTTTTACAGACTTTTTTGTTTTTAAAAGATTTTTACTTTTCATACGTTACAAGATCTTAATAAAATTGGCTGAATTCTATAACAAACTCTGCAATATCGTGTGTTCTTCGTGTCTAAATAATACGATGAAGATCCTGTTACGACAGACGTGTGATTTAAGAAATCATTAATAATCATGATGCAGATAGTAAATCAAAAAACAAGCATTTAGTGTATGTTATGTCTGGAGCAATGTTATGTCTGGAGATAATACGTTTGTAACCATTTAAAAATAGCTAAAAAGTAGCTTGAGGAAATAAGGATATTTCTTCCATCCTTTAGCATGCATGGTAGCTTTGCAACTTTACAATCAATAAACCAAATGTTTATGTTTTGTCACTTCCGTACATGTTGCTGTCCTGTAAGAAGGTGTTTTATCATCATACGATGTGCGATTTTTGTCTACGCCACCTTAAAATCTTACATTCTAAACCTTTTGTGTTTATGGACAATGTTTATATTCTAACCAGTGATAATCTCAATTCCTGCCACTCTGTCACTAGGAAAATGAAAGGGGTGTGTTCAATAGCGAATGGATAGGGCTTGTGACACAAAGTAGGAGCTGAAAAAGAAAGAACTGTACCTGTACCATCGACTGAGCTTCTCAGAATGTCGTTCTCATTCCATACATGCTCCACGCCACTGTCCCGCATTTCGTCTTCCTCGTCATCAATTTTCGTCATGAGGGCATGGCCCAGTCTCGGGGATAGCGGAGCTGCTGGCTCGTGATTGGCCAGGCTGGCTGGACTGGCGGAGCCGTTCAGTAAACCATCCTCCTCGGACACCAACAGCTTGTCTTCTTCATCTGTCTCGGATCCAGTCTCCACTACGTTCTCATAGTTTAGCACTGAAACACAGAGGGTACATTTTTAATGGAATGACTATGAGGTCAAAAATGAGTCATGTAAATATAACATAACATAACCTGACACGAGTGTATACATGTGTGTGTGTGTGTTTGTGTGTGTTGCATTATGTGTGTGTGAGCAACCAGCTGCTACTCTGACGCACCAAAATAGCCTGAGATTCCAGAGAGCTACACCTTTCACACATGCTTCACATTCACATTCCATCAGATGTAAATATATCATTAATATCCCTTTGTTTCATCAGTAAATTATTTTGATGATTTCTGCGTAATTCTGGTTTCTGAGTGTGTTTATATCTTAATATATTTGCCATTCAGGTGGAGGTGTTTTTCTTCCGTTTTATCACTTTCCTCCATGCCTTTCCTTACAATGAAAAATCTCTGAAAATATCTCAAAATGTATGATAATGTCAGCAGTGTCACTGACAAGCGAGTGACAAAAGCAGGTCTTAAGGGCTTTCCTCTCTTCAGTAAAGGAAAAAAAAATGTCCAAGTGCTTGAATCTGAAAATGTCTGCAGGCTAAAGCAGGAAAATTTTAACTTCTCATTCATCCAATGACCTGCATTTAAAATACAAGCACAAAAAAAAAAACAATGGAGATATTTAGTAGACATTAGAGATAGAAAGCGAGGCTCATCTTTGGAATACAATCAACCATGAAGCCATGACATCATGGGAACCAACAAAAGGGAAAAACAGTGAAACAGAGAGTTTTCTGAGCTGGCCCTGCACTCTGCAGTTGCTCGATAAAGCAAATCAGTTTGCAGAAAAGCATGAGGCCTGATGCCAACCACTGAAAAAGAAAAGAGGGAAAATAATTATGTCGCTAACTTTTTCTCAGACTTGACTTTTTCGTCACATATCAGCCAGCCCACTGAATAAAACTCTCACGGATGTGAAAAGCAAAAAAAAAAAAAAAAGGGGGGGGGGGGGGGGTGAAAAGCATAGGCTTTCTTACCGTTCCCCTGTGGACAGAAAAGATTACACCACGCATATCTGTTCATAACATGATCTTTGGCTAATCCGCCGGCCCGCACTTGCCTTCCGAACAACTGCACAACAGGTGCAAATTAAAATGAAAACAGCGACGGAGCCGAGGCCAGAGGCATCCGCTGACCTGGGCTGAATACCAATTGACGGAGGAAACAAAACCTTTTCAAGAGGTGTGACCACAAGGGTTTAGGCAAGTTCAGGCTGGGTAATGCCCTCACTGATAGAGAGGGGGTAGATGGAACAAAAAAAAAAGAAAGAAGACAAAAGAAGAGAGGGGGGGTTGAAGGAAGAATGGACGACGAGAAAGGAAAGTGAGACATTCAAAACTTGATGTGTGGTCCAGATATACCTTAGGCGCGATTGATAATGTGCTCCTTTTACCCCTCCCCTCTCTCTTTTTGCCCCGTGCCCACCCCTCCACCTACTCCGACAGGGATTTTAACTCTTTCCCTGCCTGGTGGCGGACAGGCAGTTTTTTTTTTTTTTTTTGCTTTGTGGGGTTTTTGTGAGGTTAGAGCACAACACAAAGGAAAGGGAGGCCTGGTAAGCCCTGGGCGCAGCCCCCCTTCTACACCACCCCCTTCCCTCTCAAATACTGATCCACAGGCTGAAGTGAAAGAGCTGCGAGCCAGAAGATGGCTGAATGAAATTATCTAAGGCTGGACAGGTTTAAAAAGATTTCTTTTATTTTTCCACACATACACACACAGTGACAGAGCAGGACAGGTTTCAGTGGGTTGGGAAGACTCCGAATGACTCATTGACGACAGGGCAGTGGGGTCTGAGCTTTATATTCTGGGATGAAGAGCGAGGAAAAAAACAGAGAGCATAACGTCAGAGGAAATAAATACGAGAAAATCGGAATGATCTGTTGAAAGTAATGAAGGAATGCTTCAACACAAGGTCGAAAGGATAAAAGCAGACATGAATGCACATACAGAATGGAAAACTCCACCCTGAAACACATGAAATATGTTATCCAAATCTTTTTTATTTAATCAGACGTTGGTGCAAGAATGTAATGCAGATAGAAAATGTTGTTATTACGGCAGAGACACAGCAATCTACAGCAAATGACTGCGGAATTAGCGTTAAAGTTGAATCTTTGGAATCTTATCCATATGAGCAGATTGTACAAATGAGGAGGACTGAGAGATGGACAAACCAAATGATCAAAGTACTGCTGCATCGCTCTCTTTTGACAGAGATGACTCAACGACTAAATCCGACTTGCACCACTATTCGCAGGTAGTCAAAAGGCATTCTATGTAATGTAGGAAACTGTTAACCAAAGTGAGCACCAATTAAACCAAAAACAAATATTTTACACAATTAAAGAAGATATATCATGTTTTATACTAAATATTGATATACAAGTCATTTAGAGTCAATTTAAATTCTTGGGGAAAATGCAGGTAATTGAGCTCTTTACATGTTTCCAAATAGCACTCAACATCATTATTGCTTTTTATTGGTATACAATCTTTACTTATTGGTTGTAAATGGGTTATTATTCATTTTCAGTGCTTTAAAAATTGTACTTCCTGCATTACAACGAATAAGGGTCCAATGTTTGAGCATTAGTGTAGTGGTGTGAGCTATTAGTCTGAGCACCAGAACACACTTAAATCTTAAATGTTTGTTAGTAGATGAGTCATAAAAACTGACACAGACAGTGAGAGAGAGACAGAGAGAGAGAGAGAGAGAGAGAGAGAGAGAGAGAGAGAGAGAGAGAGAGAGAGAGAGAGAGGGAGAGAGAGGAAAAAAGAGAGAAAGAGAATATAAAGAGTGTCATATTGAGCAGAAGTTAAAATCTGCCAGCAACTTAGTACTTACTGTTGGACGTTTTGAAAAGAATGAACAATAATGGCGGGGGAGGGCATAACTTTGCTAATTCAGACAAGGAACGAGGAAAAAAATTTTACTCAAGAGTGTGTGTATTGTTTAAATGGCATTTCTGACAGACAGCCATTCCTCGGCTGGCATTGTGCACTTCAACACAATAATTCCAACCTGCTAATGTCACCACGGCCATTATTTCTGTTCCTCACCTCTCTGCTAATCAATCTTTTGTGTTGCTAGTGGCAAGAGACAAAGAAATGATAATGTTTACTTCTCGGCTAAGTTCTCCTCAGATGACAAGCTCTATTTGGTTCTGCCTCATCCAAGTGTCAGCCGCAACAAAGGCAATTATGCCTGCCATTCTCCGTCTGATGCTACCTGTTACGTCTCGCGGCTTTTCTCTCCTGCTTTTGATCTTGAGTAAATAAAAGGAACATCTCTCACTCGAATGCTACAGATAATTAAAATGACACCCTTAATTGCCCCAGTCTCAGTTAATGCTAGGCTTAGCGCTCCCCATCGTAACCTATTCACGGCGCTCATATTGGCCTGTCAGTTAGACGGTACACAGGGCAGACGCTAATGACATGTATTGTGCATTTGGTATTGATTATGATGACTAGCGCCTCAACAAGAGGCTAGCAGTTTTCTGAGGTAAGATTCTTGAAAAATGAAAATAGTAAATAAAAAAAATAATTTAAAAATAGACAATATTTGGTCTGAACAGTCATGTGAGGGTTTTGTGGAAATTCAGCACCATTAGCAGGGAACACAAGTGATCATAAAATCATTTAAGGCTGAAAGTGGAGGGAATTGTGCCTTTTGTCTGACTATTTGACTCTCAAAAGAATGCCATTGCTCTCTTTTTTCGCCTTTTAAGTCTTGCAGGGCACGTTCATTCACTTGTGTGTGTATCAAGTCATGAATGGTTATGAATATAATACAAAAACCCATAAATGTGACAAAACATAAAACTGAGGAAACGACAAAGCCAAATAAAGCTATTCAGACCTAAAGCAGCTACAGGCAATGGATAATAAAAACATCACTTATCCATTTCTTACCTGTTACCCTCAGTAAACCTGACAAGACATAGCAGTGTTACAAGGCAATGTGAATATCATTACAATGTAACCTGGAAGAATTCCAGACTATTTAATCAAAGCAGACAGTCCAATAACGTCTTGTCTTGCATACCTTTACCACTGCTCCTCTTGTCCTGAAAAATGCTCTTGTAAACTCCTGTGCAGTTAGTGTCTCCCTCCCTACACTCTCCTTAACTACAATCCAACCTGGGGGCATGATTTCTTTCAAACACCCAGTGTAGATCCAGATCCAGGGGAAGGCTTGCACCGATGCCCAGACAACGGCCTCTGGTTATGGGAGAGCAGGAGTTCAGAGCTCCCCTGAGGTTGAGAAGTGATGGAGCTATTCCTGGATGTTCTGCCTGCTGGAGCAGCTGCTGTGTGTCAGTGGGGGTAATAGGTGAGGACGGTAACCCTATTGGAGGATAACTATGCCCTCTCCTGCTTGTCTCATACACACAGATCACCTGAATGGCTCAAGGGGGGTCACAATGTGTGTGCATGTGTGTGTGTGTGTGTGTGTGTGTGTAATTCTGTGTGCCAATGGGAACGGGGATGTAAATGCATTAAGGTGGACGTTAATGCTAGCTATTCTTCGGTAAGCAATGAGAGTAAACTGTCATCAATTCCTTTCACAACAGTTTACACTTTTGAATGGGAACACTCATGAATATTTGGTCTGCTATCAAACTAAGCCTTTAAAACTTTTCAACCAAAGACTGTCTATGCATATCTGGCCAAACCCTTCATAATATATATATATATATATATATATATATATATATATATATATATATATATATATATAATGTCCCACAACTGTATAAGAAAAAAAAAAGGCCGGTCTTGAGAAAGAGAAATGGGAAAAAGGACAGTGGCCAAAACTGAACAAAAGAGCAAAGCTGCCCCATGGATGCTGAAGAAACCAGTGAAGTGTAAAGCAAACCAATGCAACTGTGGAGAGTTTCAGAGCCCTTGTGTGTGTCAGCAAGGGGGTTGTTATGTTCAATCATTTTTACCACAAGGCAGCCAGCTACGGTAGCCGGACCCTAATTGAATTAAAGTCCCGTTTATTTGCTGAGGCCGAAGCAACAGGCTGGAAAAAAAAAAAGACCGAAAGCTCTGAGCTTTGCTCGACTGCTTGGCTTCTCAGCTCGGTGGCCTGACTCTCCTTCTCTAGTCGTCCTGCCCGAGTTCGCCATCTGTACTCACTCACACACACATGCTCCTGGCCCAGTGTCCCCCACCTCCCAGACATGGGAGCCAAAAAAAACAAAAAAAAAAAAAGAGAGAAACAGAGAGAGACGGAGAGAGAGAAAGAGAGAGAGAGAGGCTGAAGCATACAAAAGCTCCCTCGGCTGCCCCCAGGACCAGCAGTGGAAAAAATAGAAGAGCAGAAAAAAATTAAGAAGGCGTAAAACGGTTGCCCAGGTGAGCGTAAGCGTACGTTTTTCCGGGTTTCCTCCTGTGCTGACATCCGTCAAGCAAAGGAAAGGTTAAAATTAGAAAATTTAATTTATTTGATAATTTCCCAGAATAATTAGAGTTAATATGGGTTAATTAATATGCAAATCTCTGAGCAGATGTTCGACAGAGGAGTCTTGCACAGGGAAGCAGTCTGCTCTCTCTCCTCTCTCTCTTTCTCTCTCTTGCGTGCTTTT
Organism: Ictalurus punctatus; assembly: GCF_001660625.3. Lineage (NCBI taxonomy): Eukaryota > Metazoa > Chordata > Actinopteri > Siluriformes > Ictaluridae > Ictalurus > Ictalurus punctatus. Next base: position 12,347,999 of record NC_030427.2, read on the forward strand.
GGCTGTCACTTACTGGCCATAATTGCTGTAACTAACCAAATACACACAAAACCTTTAGCAGAGTTTAAAGGGAAAAAAAGCTCTCAGTCTGAACTGTCGGAAAGCCGCTACTTTCATCGCACAAAGACACACACTTGTTATTTTCCCGCCTCTGAAAAGCTCTTTTATGCTTCAGCCATTTTCAAGGCGAACGCTCAGGATACTTCATATTTTCTTTTTTTCTGGGCCTTGTTTATTCCATAAATGTGTATAAATAGACAAGATGCGGGGACTGAATCGAGTGACGAGTGCAGAGACACCTGGTCCCTGGTGTTCGTTGTATCTGGGTTGTTGATGTCTTCCCACCTAAATCTGTTCTCATTGTGGAGTGTGTGAGCAAGGCAGGCAGATCTGGCAGCGGCGTGCATGAAAGGGAGTGTGAAATGGTGCTTGACTCGCCTGAATCAGGTCGCCCATCAAATATTTACAACTCCAAAAAAAAAAAAAAAAAAAGTGCTCAGCTGCAATTGGGACTGAGCTGCAATTCGCTGTCACTGACTCTGGATCAGAGAGCGCTGAGTGCTAATGAACATAGTGCTTTAAACATATGAAATTAAAAGGACAAAAGAACTGAGGTCAAAATAAATAACATGAGGAGGAAAAATGAGCTTTTATGACGCTTCAGATTTCCGAATATAAAGGCTTATTAACTGGTAATTACATGGGAAATGATGCAAAGTGATTAAAGTGATATTACATTATGTAAGAGTGCTAGGAGTAAAAGTGTGAAAGCATGTATAGAGGGAAAAAATGGAAATAGATGTGACAGCAGAATTAAATGAATCTTTTTCAAACAGTCATTTAACATAAAAATGGTTGTGTAATAGTCAAATGTTTCTAAAAAATATTTCTAAGATACTATCTTGTTCTATATGTTCTATATAGCTGTGGTTCTCAAAGTGGGATCTGTGATTTTGTTTTTATTTTGTCACAACCCACCATTACCAAATTTTATTATTAGGGGTCCAAGCACAAGATTATTATTATTATTGATTTTTTTAAAAAAGTGATTAGACTAATTGACAGGTCATTTGAATCGAATAAATTTAATCCAAACCCAAATATGACTGCACACCATGACTACTACACACTCCTATTTGAATAGTTAGACCATGTTTGTAAAATAAATCAGCACTGGGAGGGGGGAGGGGGGTGTCTGTGGAATGTTTTTAACAGTTAAAAAAGAACCTGGGTGCAAAAAGTTTAAGATCCCCTGCTATAAAGCACAAAGCTGTTGTGTGTTTTCTAAAAGTTTGCCATTGCTGCCAATCCCAGTTCACCCCCCACCACCCCCATCTCTAACAGAGATAGCATGGCCGAGTGCCATGGGTACACGCCTCTCCCACCTCCCCTACCAATGCTCTTTTACAAACTGGCACAGAGACAATCTCTCTATTCCTATCCTCCTCACACACACACACACACACACACACACACACACACACACTCACACATACTCCCAGGTAGTGGAATGCGCTGACAGGGTCAGTGTGAGCTGTTGTTGGTTTGATGCGCGTTGCAGCGGGCGCCAGATTGATAACGTACAGTCGGGTCTTATCAGCGAGCCGGCCTATTTAATAAGAGAGGACTCTGCTGATCTACTCACATCTCTCTCTTTCTATCTCCCTCTCTCTCTCTCTAATACACACACTCACAACAACGCACAATCCTAAAATAAACCACGAATATCTGTATCCATTTTGTCACCCCATTTTTTGGACGTTGTCACACTTAAAGTTTAAAAATTCATTTTAGAGTTAGTATAGAATATTAGATTGTAGGAAAAGATGAGTTTGTGTGAACATCCCATGTATGGCTCCCTTATATGAACCCTTCCACATCCAACTAGTACACCAAAAAGAGAAGAAAAATATTCAAACTTACGGTTGAATCATAGAGCTGTGAAAACATAGAACCTGAAAGATTATGTGAATATTTTTTCTTATTCGTGCCATCGTCTTTACAATTTAAATGTACATTTTTTAAATTTTTTTTTTTTTACATTTTTTTTCGCATTATGGCTGTTTCAGTGGCCTTTAAAGAGTTATGCCTCAGACAACGCACAATGCATAACCACGTAATCACCTCTTAACCACACCACTTCTCATTGCAAATATGCATGCAAATATTCCCATCATAAATACAATAATACATTTGCTACTGAAATGAGTAATAGGCTGACCTGTTAATACTTGGCAAGGCCTGAATATAAAATGGAGTTTTGCAGCAGCCTGTTCTGTCACTAAAATGAATGTCCTTTTTTGGCGAGGATGTTCCGAGTAGAAATAAGCATTTTTACATTTTGTTTTCCCTCTTGCTCAAGGCCCGTATGTCCCATTTTAATAAAAAGGAATCCATAAAAATAAATTAGGTGCGCTAAATATATGCAAATTCAAATGTAAGCAAATCAGGGGGAAATTATTTTTTTTTTTCCAAAGCTGATTAAAAGCATTAATAAATCTAAATACACTATTGCTCCAATCTGATAGTGTAAATTTATTACACTTCCTGTAAGATTAATTAAAATGCTACAGTAACATATTGCACTGCCAGGGCAGATTACTGTGCGTTTTTGTTTAATAATGGCCAAGCCGGACCTCGGCTGTAATTATTCTCCATAACATGCCCGTTTGATCGTGATTTTCGTTATGGTGTGTATTTAATGGGATGAAACCCCAGACAAAAGGAAGCGTGTACACTCGTGCTGTAAGGTGGTTTCAGCAATTTTGCAAGCTAGAGTATGAAAATGATATTCCTTTAATGTTGAATTCAAAAGCCCATTTTGTGCTTCCCACATAACTTTTAAAACCCTTTTTTTTTTTACAAGCCGCCTAAACTATCAAGCAGACTCTGAGATAAGGGAGGGTGAAAATAACACGTCGAGCTGGTCAAGGTTGCGCCGCATTCCTCCGCAAACGGCTCAGAACAACCTTTTGAAAAGCTGCAACATTTATCTAAGGAACACTGAGTGAGCACCTGAAGATCAACATTATCAGGCCGTCACTGACTCCTGACCAATCAAAACACAGAGGTATGTAAAAACAAAATGTGTGTGTCCTCGCGTGTTTATTATTTTTCTTCTACAAGCTCCACAGCCAAGTGGCAAAGTGGCAAATGAAAGTGTCAACGCAAACAAACACAGAAACAACACGGGCTTGGGAAAGACATTAAATATGCACAGGGTGGTTATTTATGATCTGATCACTAACACTCGCACCTAAAACACCTTCTGGCAGAGCCAATGGAAGGAAAGTTTAATTCATCAACTTTATGTTGTGGAGTAATGAAGACGCATTTTTGTGCATATAAAAAAATAAATAAAATTGTTTAAAAAGTGTGACAGCCAAGAATTTATTTAAGAAATGAGACAAGGGTTGGCTGGTAAAGATGCCATTTTGGACCTCTTCCAAGTTCGAGCAAAACCAGGTCATAGTCTGGGGACTCATTGTGGAGCCGAATATTCTCGATACGTTTTGAGCACAATGAGAGGACAAAATCGGTGTGAAGGCACATTTTCTGAATAGCATCTGTGCTCCAGGCTGACGAAAGTCGATTAGTGTCATAAAACTCTGCCAGTGCTGAAGCCGGGGGGTCAGGAGGGGCGGGGAGAGGGTTTAAAGGGGGTCAGATCAGTGTGTGTGTGTGTGTGTGTGTGTGTGTGTGTGTGTGTGTGTTGGGGGATAACTTGATGTGAGGATGGGGGGCAGAAGTCCGCAGATGGTGTAAAGATCAGAGGGGGACTATCCAGGTGAGGGGCTCAGCCCCCCTGGCCAGTCCAATCTGAGCAGCTCATTCAAATGCTAATGAGGGAGTAAAGCACATCTGTTCCCCCCCTACCAGGCTGGATCTTTGTCACCTGAATAGCTTCCCCACCAGGTATCAAACAAGCAGCAGGAAACAGCCCCTTTTCATCCTGCTACCTCCACTCTCCAATCAGCAAATGAGGCCCTGGTGAATCCAGGAGCCCCAGAGTTCTCCCACTCCAAGCCAATCGCACCTGACACTGTTACACTCCCCAATGGGCACATGCTATAGACATAGTTGTGCAGTGTTAAGCTTCACTACCCCAATAAGTATACTCCAAACCTTAACCTCCCAATTGCCCCTTGAACCAAGCAACACAGGTTTACCTTATACTCCTCTTTCCTACAACATGGTAACCCATTTGTGATAACATCTACCAACCAGACCAGCCTACACTTACCTTACAACACACTAACCTGTAACATGTATCACTAATACAACAACCAAACACTTTTTTTTTTACTTCAACCAAATGAACACATGTTCACCCTACTTCCTGTCAGTCCAGTTGTTATCTGAATCTAAGCAATACATTTTTAACCTACTTTCCTGCAACAACCCTAACACTAACCCTCCCATTTGAAACCAACAGTTGTTTATTGTACACCTTACTAACCTTACCTCAACCACACTAAACACACCCTACTAACTTCCAATATAACACCACATCCATTATGTCATCTACCTCTCATCTCTTCTGAACCAAACCAACATGACACAGGGCCTGGTAACCATCAAAAGGCCAAGCCATTCATACCAGCATCTTATCTTCTACAACAACACCTTCTGATGCATTGCCGACATACCAGCTTCTTCTAAGAAGAGAAGGAATCCTGTGAAGGTGTGTGCTCAGAGCAAACCTCAGTGCACCAGGCAAACAGAAGTTCTTACCGAATCTTATTACTAATGCATGAAGCAGGTGCATGTAAACACAATCGGAGCAGTTTTGTCGGCGTCATTTGTGCTTTTTTTCTTCCTGTTACCACCCCCTCTTCTGTATCACCTACCTTTTCACCGCCTGCTTCACAAACACACACCACATATTTAATTAGCCTCTGCTGCGAAGAGCCACCTCTCTCTCACAGAGAAGAGCTGTGGTTTCCAGCTCAGTGCTGACGACCTGAGACAGACACCCCCCCCCCCCCCCCCCCCCCCCCAACACACGGCATACTGAGGGGGAACCTCCTGCTGGTCTTTCACATGCTAAACGCACCTTTCTAAAGCTTAATCTTCAGGCAGGCCAGTTAAACAAAACAGCCCCCTATACGTTTATTGCACAACAGAGGCTGTTAGCATGACAAAGGCCGCTCATATCCATCTTGCCATTCTGAAAGCGCGACTCTACTCAAATTTACAGCACATTTGGACACTTTTTTTTGCAGAGACAATGAAGTAGTTTATGGAATGGCTGAGTTTATGCACATTTGTACAAATTTTCCAAGCACTAGCAAACATGTTGGCAATGGCACAAAAACAACACCAATTTTCTTCTTGGGTACACAATACATGATATCCATGCATGTCCCCTTACATAATTGAGTAGATTCTTTTCGCTCGGGCTGTGGTGGGATTCCACACTGGATTTCAGGATGTAGAAAAGGAAATTTTGATCTAAGGTTTTTCTTTCCTCTCTTACCTTCTCTCCACCAAGGAGCCCATGGGTTTATTCTCCCCGTGTTTCCATCAATCTGCTTCTTTTTTGATCAGGGGCATGAAAGCTGGAGCTTCTGTGAGCGCCGGGTACCTGGGGTATGGCTAGGTGCTAATTAGCGCAGCAGGATAATTGATGTGTAGATTACACTGTGAACAAATGCCTCGACTTGTTTGTTCTTCTCACTTTTCCTAGCCCCCCCCCCCCCCCCCCCCCCCCGTTCACTCCCAGCATCCCCCTCCACCTCCTTACCTACACCCTAATGAACAATTTACCTGCCTTGTTAAGACCATGCTAATGCAGACAAAAGCAGTCACATAACATTGAAATGATAAAGCAACTAGGGGGGTTGATTGCTGGGCGGTGAGGAGAGTATTTCCCTCAGGTAACGGTACCTTTCAGAACACTCGATTTACACAAACACACATGCTCCTGACCTGCAGAAATGCCTTCGCTGAGTGAGAGGCTTTACAGAAAACAGAAGAAGAAGAAAAAGAAGAACCTGCAGCAGCTCAGAGAAAAAAGGAAACAATTTCTAAATGAAAGGGCATGCCATTAGAGCTCCAATGGGCCTCCATTGTTATGCCCCTATAATGCCATTTCCTTCATCTTTTGTTTTTGGGAAGCTATTATTAGCCCACCTCTCACAGCTGTGAATACGTTCAATAGGGCTTGAATTTGGTCATTAACAACTGAATATCAGCAAACACATTTCGCGGAGCCCCTGCCACTGCTAATAAACTAATAATGAGTCCGACTCTAATTGGGAAATGCAATGAAGACTCTGAGAAAAGATGCCTGAGGTAGCTTGAGAGAAAGAGAGAGAGAGAGAGAGAGAGAGAGACAGTGAGAGAGAAAGAGAGAGAGGACAGGTCATTATGAGGACAGATGTAGAGAGAAAAAGGTGAACAGTTGAATCGTCGCCTCCGCGCACTTCTCGTGGACACCGGTAATCCGTCTCCGACTAGTTTACAAGTTAAACACATTATTGTCATTATGGACTCCCTTATAGCAGAGCTCAGCGGGAGTACAAACACACACACACACATGCACACTGAGGTATCTATGCCTGCGAGCCATCACACCGATTAGCAGCCGGAGAATTCTGGGGGTCATCGTGTCTCCTGAGAGCTGGATGGCCCAACAGTCCTGCCTGCATCAGATCTTTACAGTGGGGGCTCAGAAGAAAGACTGATTTGCACTGTATTTCATTATGTAATCCTCAGCATGCCACTTGAACCTCTTCTCGAATAATAACATTTCAGTCTTAAATGCCAAACGGAATTGACCAGCAAAGACATCTAAGGTTTAACTGTAGCATTTACTATGTTTGACCTCTCACTACAGCGATGCAGGAGACGCCTGAAAACTACACTTTTTAAGCTAAAGCTGAGCTCAGACCAAACACAAATAAAATTCACTGAAGGGGAAAGGACATAGGGTGTGAACAATTTGCTTCTGGTAACCAGTTACTTTTGCTTCACACCGGTGAACCGTCTTGTCCGCCAATACCTCTGCAATGTTTACATTTTTAGTGTAAACACTGTATATAGTTTTATGAAACCCTGTCCAATTATTAATTTCAACTAGAACTATGTCAACCTCTGGAAATACAGCCATAATTCTCAAATGCACTGTGGAACTTCAGGTCAAGCTATAAGTCGTTTTGGTAATTGCCTCGATCAGTAACCTAGCAGAGTTCTCCCATAATCCTCTAGCACACTCTATAAGTGTAGCGAAACACTTTCTCCCCCCACTTCCCGATATTTTGGTTCTGGGACTGTAGCATAATCATCTTATACACGCTTCTCTTTGTTGGGGGATTTTCGCGTTTCTCCTTCCAGAAAAGATAAGCAAGACAATAATGAAAGCTTTTTCTCTTCCTTAATTGCCAAACCAGTGCCCCTGCGAAAAGGACAGAAGACTGTGTCATCGCAGGAGGGAGAAGAACATGTGTGGGGGGAGGAGGATGAGAGAGAAAGGGAGAAGGACAGAAGAAGGCTGTTTGGACTTTTTGAGAAAGAGAGAGAGAGAAAGAAAAAAAACTGGGAGTCAGACAAACTGGCATTTTCCATCGCCAACCTGATAAAACTCCCAGCATCCCTCACCCTGGCCACCCTTTGTTTTTTCTCCCGCCTGCTTCCTGTCGCCATCTCTCCGTTTAATCTAGGCGGCTAGAAGGGTTTACTTTCCCCCCCTTGAAGACAGCACGAGAGGAGAGAGAGAGAGGGAGGAAGAGTGGACAGTGTGGGTCGGGTACATTAGGAGCTGCAGTAGTCCACAGGAAACCTACGCTTAGCCCAACTTTTAACAAAAGTCTTTCATCTTGACACTGCTTTTCCTCGAGACGGCACGCTCCTAACAGCCCCTTTTAAGTGCATACCTGATATGGAATCATTGCTTATTGTCTCCAGGGTCGGTGCGGAGGGAAAAACATATCTCCCTCTCCACGTCCACTATGCCCCCTTCATCGCTTTGAACGCAAGATACAGAAACCTTTTTAATCCTGCCGAAACGCCCTTCCTCTGGCTATTAGCAAACTCAAAACAGATCATTACTGGCGGGGAAGAGAGGGAGAGAGGGGCTTGGGTAGCCTCAGATTCAGAGATCTATTCATGGATAACACCTTTGTGCATGTGTGAGTGCGTATGTGAGTATGTAGAAGGGGGGTAGGATAATAAAATAAGAAGGAGTAGTTGCAGCAGCATTGGAGCTTCCACATCCTGACACATGTCTCGGTCTCAACAACTGATCAAATTTTGATCAAGTGACACCTTTTCTAATATTATGTAATAAGCCACATTTGCTAGCAAGCCATTAGCAAGCATTGCTGGGCTACTGCTTAGCACAAAATACTGGTTTTAATTACACAGCATCATTAGCTATGCTAATCTTGTGCCTAAATGCAGCTAAAAAGACAGCTACATATAGTATGTATCTTAGCTAATGGTTATTACCTTTTTTAGCAGTAGCTATATGACATAATAGATATTCTGCAATTTAATCCAGGAAACAAATTCACTAGTAAGAAACTAACATAAAACCAATCAGAAACAGTATTTTATGCTAAGCAGGACTCAGCAAAATCAGAATGGGACCTAACTTGTTAGTCTATGTTTTTTTTTTTTTTTTTTTTTTTTTTTAGTTTAGCTAACATTATTACACCTCTATTGGTAGCTTTCTGACTAACCTGTATAAATGGATAAGTTTGCTAGCATGCTATTAAACTAGTATGGAATGTAAATAAAACCAAACTGAATTTTATGCTAAGTAAAACTGAAGAAAAACAGGAAGGGGTTTTGTTAGCTACATGTTTGCTTAGCTAAGATGAATATTTTAATATCATACCAGTTATAAACAGTATGTATTCTAGTGTAACATCTATGTTTGCTAACATTCTAATTGTCAACTTAATACAGTAAACAATTTAATGGTGTAATTAAAACCAGCAAGCAAATTCATTAGCATGCAAGCTAACCTGAGGTAAACTAAAGTAAACAATTATGTGGTGTCAGAAAAAACATTTAAAACCAGAACTTTTGTGTAGGCTGGGCAAAAAAATAAAAATCTGCCTCTTTCTTCTCACTTTTTCCCTATTTCTCCTCTTTCTGTCCTCCATCTGTCCATGTTGTCTCTTCTTCCCTCCCTCTTTGTGACTGTAAGTCACAGGGGAGACACTAAACCAAATACAGGAGGTGAAATATTGGCGTGTCACCTATCTCATAATCTGGACAGGAAGTGGAAGGCATTTTGGAGCTGCACCCTTCCCAGCTCTCTCTCTCTCCTCCTTTTTTCCTTTCAGCTGTTTGTTGATTTGGTTAAACCAAACACGAGCGGGGAGTCACACAGACGTCGGGAGTACAACACTCGGACAAGAGGAGGAAGAAGGGGCGCTTGGGCCTTGTCTTCTCTAAAAAAAAAAGAAGAAAGGAAAAAAAATAAAAAGGTTTTGAATCTGCCACGGAGGCAGAGAGCAGCGACAGGGTACAAGACCTGAGCAGAATGAAAGGCCTACCTGGGGAATATCAGAAAAGAGTAAAGAATAAAGTGAGGGAGTATGTGTGTGTGTGCGTGTGTGTGTGTGTGTGTGTGCGAGGGGGGAAAAAAGGCGGAGAGAGAGAGGTGTTGTTAAATGTTTTTATTTACAAAGACTTTTTTTAATCGCGGTGTGAGGCTGTGTGTGTGGTTTTTCTGTGTGTGTGTGTGTGTGTGTATGTATATAAGTGTATTTGGCCAAGCTTGTTTGTTATTGAGGTCCTTATCTCCATCGGTGTGTGTAAGGTGTGTGTGAGGATGAAAGGCACGTGGGTGTTTTTGTCTGGTGACATCCTCCCGGCCACCGCGCCGCAGAGAGGAACTAATCAGGCTTTTACACCTTGAAGCGAACCAGTGTAGCTTTAGTGCTGCACTAACCACACACACACACACACACACACACACACACACACACACACCTTACACATACACACACATGCTGTCACTGTTACAAATTGGCTTCTCCTGAACTCAAGGTGCCAAAGAACCATTAAAGAGACAAAGGCAGAGTTTTGCCCGATGAATGTGTAAAAATCTGCACGACTCTTCATTAGTAAGACTAGAGGCATTGAAATTCCTCTCCAATCTATTTGTTTAAATATAGACCTGCTTTTATTTTTAGAGGTTGTCATTTGATTGTTGTTGTTAGCCACGTTAAGAGCCAACTGACTTAAGTATTAATCTGAAATCTTTTCCTAATTGGGAAGACGGTTATGCTTAAAAATACCCCAGTAAACAGCAAACAGGTTAGCAAAAAGGAGTGCTGCATTCAATTAGTATGCCCGCTAATCTGGTTGCCAGGATTACGTCGAGCCTTGGTGGGACGGAGAGAGAGATTTCATTTCCTGTGGACTCCACCTGACTCAGCTATAGCGCTCGAGTGAAATCCACACAGAGATAAGAGCTAATCATCCGTCAGAGAGGAAGAGAAGGAGACAGAGAGCTCTCTTTATCCCTACAGCTGTGTCACACTGCTAAAAAATTACATTCATACCTCTGACTTTAACTCCCGCAAGAGAAGTCGACTACAGGAAGTCGGAGTGAAACAAAAGCCGGGTCAGAGACCTCGAGTTAGTTCTGTGAACATTGCTCCGCATACACAGTGTCGCACACAAAAGGGGTGACGACGCACAGCTGCTGCGATGTTCTGCATGTTCCACCGCGTCACACCGTCTGCCTTCTTAATCAACACTGCACATAAAGCCACATCTGTGTAGAGCTCAGGTCCTGCTCATTACTCTATTAATTCTGTCACACTTAGCTCATGCTAAGTGTGACATGCTATAATGGAAAAACAAACAAGTTTGCCCACTTCCTGACTTCTCTATAAGGCTATGCAGCTCTAACGTTGTTGGGAAAAGACAAAAGGAAATGATTCCGTGTTTAGTTAGTTTAAATCAAACCCTGGTCCATTTCCCTTTAACTTGGTTCAATTTCAGTGAGAAAGGAAATCATTGCTTTCCTCCAAGTGTGTTGAGACATCTTAAAATGTTTGATGACAGAAATTTCCAGAAGATGCACTAAAAAACTTCCCTCCCAGATTTGTGTGGAAACATATATGGTGTGGGAATTGGCAACAAATGTTGTTTTTTAAAAAATGGGGGGGAAGGAATAACCACTTCCACTTTCACGTTTACTTTTATTGAGCAAAGTTTCCACAGAAAATCTGCCATAACAGATTGGTTGTGTTTAATTAAATTATGTGTGGTGCAAGGATGTTCATAGAGTGCTGAAGAAGAAAAAAGGAGGTAAAATATTGGCAAGTGGCTTTAACAAAGAGCAAATTTAGTGATTTATTTAAAAGGCGCTGCTTTATTTGATTAGAAATGGCATATTAGCATGAATTAAGGAGAGAGGAACCCGAGAAAGAGAGAGCATGAGAGACGGACATACAGTTGTCAAAGCAGAAGCTGTATGTGAGAGATAAGGCTGTGCCATAAACTAGATGCCGTGTGTGTGTGTGAGTGTGTGTGCGTGTGCGTGCGTGTGTGTGCGTGTGTGTGCGTGTGCGTGCGTGTGCGTGCGCGTGTGTGTGCGTGTGTGTGTGTGTGTAAGTGCTTGTTCCCCAGTGAAACAGAAGTCAACAACATCAGGTGCTTGAAATCACCTTTGCTACCTGGTGTGTTTGTAGTTAGCATCAACCTCACAAAAAGTTTTAATACATAAAGTATATTGGTCATAAAAAGCCATAAAAAGTGATACTTCTTCAAAAGTGTATAACCATTTCCATGTCACACTGCCTGTAAGTGATACAGCGAAGATCATTCAGAAAAAGTCGGAACGTGCAAAAGGAAGCTAAACTGGCAGTTTAACAATCCCCCCCGTCTCTTTATTTATTTATTTCCTTCCTCTCCCGTGTGGGTTCAGGAGAAAATGTCCACACTTCTGAAATTCAAGCAGCCCACGCTGACGCCAATTCCCAAGGAGAAACCTGATTTTCTCAGGTTTAACTAAATAATGTATGCATACTTTTACTTTGGCATGATCAAGCAATTTTGGTCTTAACACTGAGAAGGGGATTTCAAAAGATAATTCAGACAGTTCAGGTGGAGATGAAAAGAGAAGAATATTTCATTCCTTCCAAGTAAAACAAAAAACATAAAAATGTCCCTTCCATAGACGGAAAGAAGCTGTAAAGAATTTGTAGTTTTTACTAATTCAAGGGGTCTAAGGAGTAAAGGGGGAGGATCCTACGTGTCTAACGGTCCAGTGTGTCCATTAGCGGCCCAAGCATAAAGTGAATAAGTTTTCTTACTAGGTGTCCAAGCCCCACTAGTACAGTAGATCTGTACAGTAGGGTTCCAAGCACCAACGGTTCAGTATCTCTTTAGCCAATGCACCAGATTTGCAGGACTCCTATAGTGTGGTCAAAAGTCTGCAAAGTCCCTTATGGGCATTCAGTGTTTTCATTAGTTCAGTAGTCTGGCACTTACTGAAAGACTTCCTTATCGGGGTCCAATCACCAATAATGCAATAGTCTGGGAATGATTCATAATAGGGGCCAAAGCACTACAAAAGTTCTATAGTCTTTTTAAGTGGTCAAAACACTTTGTGAAGTAATGTCTGTGCATTCTATATGTTGAAAATGAAAACAGAATAAGAATCTTTGGTTAAAAAAAAAAGCTAAATTTTCCTTCCTTCACACTAATGACTTTACTGTTGTAACTCTAATGATGAGTTCCGGTGACCCAAGCCTCAGAATCTTCAACTTATGAAAGACGGACAGATGGATTATGACCTCTGAACATGCACACCCTCATTCAAACTGTGACCCCTGTTCCCTCCCACACAGCATGGCATGTCCTTCATCTAAAATTATCAAAAAATTTTTGCATTGAATTAACAATTTCTGACAGATGGAGAGTGCAAGGCTGTGAGTGTAATGGATGCAGTGGCCTTGTGTGCCAGGCTAAAAAGCGGAATGAAGGAACATAAAAGTAAAAGAAAGTTGAGGAAGGGAGTGCTGCTATAATTAGAGGTCACAATCGTTTACCTTTAGCATTCAGTTCAGGATAAAAAGGGTCAATTGTACTGGTAAAGGGAATTGTGTGTCTTCCTAATTCTACATTTTTTTTTTCAAAATACAGGGGGAAAAAGAAGGAGAAAAGAAAATACTAGCTCAGTCTAAGTACCCAAAGCCACACAAAGCTGTCAGAAAGCCATAAAAACCACCACTGCAGGAGCCCCCACCTGGCTCCAGCCCCCTATCTTCACTTTTATACATGCCTTCATGTGTGTGTGTGTTTGTGAGCACCAATTGTGTTTCCACAGCTACTGCCTACGCCGAAGCGAATCGAAGCGAGGGAGCAAAGCCTGCTGGGATCTCGTCAGCCGAGCGGCCCGGCCCACGGAGCTCACGCATGCCAGCAACATTGCATCAGAGTCGCAACCTCATACACGCGTACACGCACACTCAAACCGTGACCCTAGTGCCTCTGCTGCCTCCCACGCAGCCTGGCATGTCCTCCTAACTTCCTCCCAAAGTGTTAAAAAACTTCACAGCTCCCAAGGGAGGAGGTTTAGCAGGGCCTCTCAGCAGCGGGTACCTTTTTAACAGGCCTTTGCTAATTCCAGCATCACACACGCTCAGTGTGGGCTTGCAAGGTTTCTCTCAGTCTGGGATGGTAAAACAGGGCAGTAGAAGCACCTGAGAATTATGGGTTAGCACCTGCAGGTGGAAGCATGCTTTGCTGACTTTGCTGAAGGGTCATTTATTTCTACCTCACTCTTCCTGGTATATATGGTGGTACCCTCACCCCTCTTTTTTTTCTTTTCCCAACACGGTGTCTAGCACTAGTTCAGGAAACTGGCAAACTTTTTTTAACAACCACCCCTGATTTCATGACCCTAACCATTGTGTAATCAGATGTGGAAGCTTACTAATACATAGCATAAAAATAATAACAACTATAGAGAAGTTGCAACCAACAAAGTCAACTCAGCATCTATAAACAGCGCAAAGTTCTTATAGGCAACAATTAAGCGGGAGGTAAGACCAGAAATCCATGTTTTTATTCAACTTTTCTGCACTGTTCACATTTTATTTTAATATCGTAATGCTGTGAATCATCACGATCTCACACTTGAAAGTTCACTAGGGGTTAGGTTATGAGTTGTACATTTTCTTCAAAACCTGGAGGAAAAGGTACAACCCCTTTACCCAACTTATATCTGATATCTAATCCCAATGCGATACTCATTTTAATTTGTACAAAGTTTCCATGAGATCAGAATCATCTAATGTCGCAACTCTCCCCTAGGACTTGACCCTTCACATGGTTCCCGATTCCAGACCTGCATTTGGCCAATCTCTTTTGTCATGAAAAAAAATGTGGAACACTTCCAGATAGGCTCTTTCACCTTGTTGATGGAAAGGCAATATGAAAATGTGTGTCATTGAAGCAGTCATGGTATGTGGTATGTGTAGTTGGTGACTGTAAATAGTGGTCACTGTGGGTATGCCTGGTTTATATTCTCTCTCTCTCTCTCTATCAGTTTCCTCTTTCCCATCATGTAGTCACTTGATCTGATTCCTCCCCCTGGCCACACGATGAAGTCAAGGTCGAGAGCCATCGTATTTATCCATTTGTGACCAATAGTAGGTACAAACAGCAATTTAGCACCTTACAAATGAGATTAGCACAATTTGATAAACACCGTTCTTAGCTGTGATGTCATTCTTAGCATGTATATTTTGTATTCTAAGGAATTCCTTTGACGTGTAATTGGGGAAGAGGCAAATAAGCTTATGCAGTTGAGCGTTCGTGTGAAGCCGCTCGGCCGAGGTGGCTTCCTTTCTTGTGCTCTGCATCCCATTCAAACCTGCATTCATTAAGACTAACTAGCTTTTTATCAGCTGTCAAGAACGAGAGAGAGAGAAAGAGAGAGAGAGAAAGTGTGTGTGAGAGAGAGGGAGAGAGAGGGGGCGAAGAGAGATTGGTGCATGATTTCTAATTACACTCCCATAAGGAGAGTCTCCCTTGCCTCTTCTCTTGATTCTTGATTTCTCCCTTGCATTTTTCACTCAGGGAGGACAATGGCAGGCATTTTTGGGAGAAACAAAAATGAAAGAAGAAAATACACACTGAGACACACAGAGCCTGATGATGACACCTCGCTGAACACAATGGTTTGCTGCTTTATCAGCTCCGGAGACACTAAGATAGCCCTCAAGCACCACGCAAGAGGCTGTGTATCACACGCGACGCTCTCTTGAACGCACTCCTCAAGTGCTCCGCTCTCTCGCAAAACACTCGTAGCACGCACTCTCGCACACGAACGTACCTCTTCATAGCTCTCTATACACAAAAAGCGAACAGCAGAAAAAGGCAACGTGAAACATTAACCTCCTCCTGCACAAAGACAGACGATCTAGCCTTGAAGGAAGGGGTGGGGGGTGGGGGGTCAGTAGGGGAAGGTGGGGGTAAGTGAGTACACTGTTACAGTACAGTAGCTAGTGTGGGGCAAAGCTCATAAATACAGTCAGCATTATGAATATTTCAGCATGGTGACTTCAAATCTTTTATATTCCGGGTCTGTAATTAAAGATTAGATGCTTGTCATCATCATCATCATCATCATCATCATCTACAGGGTGGAAAGGGTACAGCATCAAAGTTCATTCTGAGAGATTTCTTTCAGAGAATTATTATCATTATTATTATTATTATTATTATTATTATTATTATTATTATTATTATTATTTATTAATTTCCTTTTGCTGATTTATGGTAGCAGTATTCCCCATACTGACATTTCAACCATTGTTTGAAGACAATGTAAGAGGACTTTGACACAGAATCACATTAAAAAAACAAAATAATAATAATTCTGGTCAGAATTCCAGGTACGCTGATCTAATCATCTCCTGAGGTCTTTGTTGTAAAAAGAAATATTCATA
Organism: Ictalurus punctatus; assembly: GCF_001660625.3. NCBI lineage: Eukaryota > Metazoa > Chordata > Actinopteri > Siluriformes > Ictaluridae > Ictalurus > Ictalurus punctatus. The sequence goes on from NC_030427.2 coordinate 12,363,928, forward strand.
ATAGGCTTTTTTTTATGTAAAAATAAATAAATAAATTAGGGAAGACCAGCTCTGCTGCATGATATGATCTAGAAAGTGACCTCATTTCCATCACATCTTATATATTTTATGAGATACATGGAATGTGAGCGACGGAATAAATACACAAGAGACTTGTAGCCCAAATTATACTTTATTTATTTATTTGTTTGTTTGTTTGTTTGCGTGTGCACCATTTAAATAAACTTATCAATTAATTTGACAAATATATACATATTTATTCACAAATTCGCTCCCCATTTTAATAAAATAAAGTACAAAAAACAAGCAAATAAGTAAATATTTACTTAAGTAAATAATTACTTATTTACTTACATATTTATCTATCTATTCATTCATTAATGTATTCAGTCATTTAATTATTTGTTTATTTGTTTGTTTATCTGTTCATTTACTCATTTCATTTATTTGATTTAATATCTTTGTATTTTCTTTCAGTCTTTCAGCTCGGTTCAACCCTGTCTAGGGCACCGGCCTGTTTTAAATCCTTCACCCTTATTATTACATGTCCAGATAAATATGGCTGTACCAGGCAAGTAGTGATGAGGTTAAATTTGCTCTACAGATTTGCTTTGCCAAGTACTATTCCACCTCGATAAAGAAACGAGTCATTGTTAAAACACACACACACACACACACTCTTTGCTCTCGGTTCCTTGCCGAGTCTATGGAGTCCCTGCGCTAACACACTGCACTACAGAAGGGGGAAGTGCAAGGGGCAAGGGCAGTCACAGTAACGACTTCAGTAAGTACTGATCGTCACCTTTTCTATCCCTCTATTAGTGGATCAGTGGCCGTTAGCCTCACGCTAACCCCGCTCTCATCCTGATATTCTTTTTCTCAGTGTATGGGCTCGACTGACAGCGCTGACACCTCACGACTGAGAGAAAGAGAGGAAACAAGGGCAGGACTTTTAAGGATCTCGAAAGCGATTTATAGGCTGGCTGACAAATAAAAGGCTCAGAATTAATCCTGACCCCGGGGAGGAATCAAAGCTGGACCGAAAGTATTTCATTCTTTCGAGTTTCCCTTGATTTAAAAGCAGACATGGTGGGAGAGTTGAAGGCTTTTCTTAGAGTTCAGAATACTGGGCGTTGTACCTACTAACTGACTAAGATGCATATCCTCAGTATATATTTCATTCTCATTATATCTCCATCTGATTCATGCGCTAAGCAGCTGATCGATGGAGATTAATGAGCATAATTATAATTTTGGCCAGAATCCACACCCACCTTGTAAGCACTGTGTGTGTGTATGCTACATGACTGAAGGATCTGTTAGCCTTAATTTGACAAATCACTTAACTAGCCTGCTACACAACATATTCAATTCCTCAGTCACTGTATTCATTTAGCAAACATTTCAACTAGTCTCAGCAGCTCCAAAAGCCCCCCCCTCTCTATATATATACATATATATATATATAATATATATATATATATATATATATATATATATATATATATATATATATATATATATATATATATATATATATACATACTGTATATATATGTGGTCATAAATACATATATAGCGAAGCTGTATTCGTGTACATAGATTACCAAAACTTCTCGCATAACACAACCTCATCTTGCTAACTGCTAACTTGCTAGATGCTACGTCTAACTTGCTACCTTTTTAGCTAGCTAGCTAGTCAGCTGCAAAACGCAAAAAAAAGGCTGTTAGTTCAGTTCAAGGTAAGCTAAAATGAACGAAACTAGCAATTGTTATCATACAAACACCTCTCAGGAGGTTGAAATGAGGTCTTGAAGATGATGCGTACCCCATGAAATGGTTCCATTTCTGTTAAAACGCTGCCCAATTAAACAGGAAGGCAAGCAGCTGCCTGCAGCTTTAGATGCGAACTCCAAAACCCTTGTGAGGTAAAATTAAGCCGGGTTCTGCTTGGCTTCTCTCTGTGTAAACACTGCTTGGAAAGTCGCCCCTAATGAGCCTGTTGCACTGTTTACCTTAGATAAGGTGAGTGGAGCTGCGCAGATATAGCCCTGATAATGATGTGTTTGCACAGAAAAAGGATATGTAGCCTGACATGTGAAAAGGGCTGCATAAGCCTAAATAAGCCTTTAATTAAATAAGCTAATACCATGTAATGCAGAATAGCTACATAAGAAAACGTTAGTATTGGTTCAGTATTGAGGCTGGCATGAATTTCAGTGGGCGTTTTCTTTTTCTTTCAGACCATGAATAAATGCTTCCAATGTAGTTCATCCTTTAAGTAGCCACTGGGGGAGAAAAAGGTCACAGAGGAGTCTTTTATTCCATCAATCCATCCGTGTGTCTGAACCCCTTCTGCCATGTAGATTTAGAGCATCTCTCTATCACTGAGTATCTACCTATTGACTGCCTGTTCTGCCCGTGGTCATAAATACACCCACACACACACACACACACACACACACACACACACACACACACACACACACACACACACACACACACAGGCTAAGCAGCTCCTTTTAGAAACCAAGAGTATGACTGCAAAAAAAAAAAAAAAAAAGAGAGAGAGACAGAGAGAAGGAAAAAAAGGTATCCACTGCTGTCAATTTCACATATTTACACTTTAGTGATTTCACTGTTTTGTCCCGCGGTGGCACCTATAGTGGGCCAGATGTGTGAGCAGGACTGTGTGACCTGAGCGCTGCCCCAGGGGCCACTGGGTAATGCGCGGTGATGTCAGGAGCCCAGTCGAGGTTAGAGGAAGTGACAGGCAGAAGGGGACTGCGGGGCACATCATCTCTCCACTCGGCTGGAGCGGCAAGGGAGGGCTGCGAATCGCTTATGAATAGTCATTAGGGCTTCGTTACCCCATCACCCCCCCACGACACCCAATCGTCTTTTGTCATCCTCGAAAGGTGCAGCATTTAATTGCCAATTGATTTTTTTCCCCCTTCTTCCTCAGTCTCTCTCCGCCTTCTGATATGACAGCACGTCAGGCAGGAAAATGGTGCTGAACTGGAAAAAAAAAAAGGACTCAGGGAGTGGGGATTTGTGTGGTTTAAATCTGCCAACATGGACGACTGCTAGCCTATGAGCTCTGGGTCCAGACTGTTTAAGAGCTCCATTTATAATTAATGTATCTTTAAAAGAAAAAAAAAAGGTAAAGTAAAAGGTTGAACAAGACCTATAAGCACTGTGTGAGCACTATGTGTGTGTGTGAGCATGTGTGTGAGAGCGAGAGAGGGCAGACATTTAAACCTACAAGCATGTCGGCTCAGTGAGCTCCACACGCAGCAACTGTCAATTACATGAACAGCTGTAGGAGTCGAGTGGACGAGTGAAGCCATCAAACGAAGCCGTGTTCTGACAGGTGAGCCTGACGCCCTTCTTTTTTCCCCCTCACAAACCCTCATCCCTCCCTCCCTCCTTCCCTCCATCACTCCATCCATCCCTGCCTCGGCAGTTTGTTCAACTTGAGAAAGCCCCGAAGTGTATAAGAAAGGGAAAAAAAGTCACATGATGGAAAGCAAAAAATGTCAAATTCTGCACTCAAGTGACACGTGAGGCCTGAACCTGAATGTGCGTCTCTGACTGCTCCCCCCCACCCCCTCACTATTTCTGTCCGCTGAGCAGAAAAATGGGAGCGTGTTGCCTATTGTAAAGACTGATCTAAACATGCAAGGTTATCAGGTAGGTACATGTGCATCAATGTGTGTGTGTGTGTGTGTGTGTGTGTGTGTGTGTGGGTTGGGGGGGTGGTGGTGGGGGGGGTGGGCGAGAGAGAGAAGATTCAGCCTGGCTAAATAGAGCCCCATCTATCCATATTACAAAATCAATTTCTCTTAGCTGTGCAGATTTGTGTATACGTGTGTGTGTGTGTTGCTTGCATGTCAAACATCGCCTTTGACATGCCATGTGGTGTGATTACCTAGTCATTGCCGTATTAATACAGTGAATAATGAGAGAGACGCGGAGCTGCCATTCTAAGCTAACAATACGTGCAGAGCAGGAGCATGCACGAGAAAGTGTGTGTGTGTGTGTGTGTAGGGCAGAAGGTATGAGCTGGTATAATAGGAGCACTGTTGGGGTAATGTAGTCTCTATTGTGCGGCTGCGTAAATGCCCATTTCAGTGCACAGAGCCTGCATTAAGCCCTAAAGAAATGTTTCGAAGAATGCCTCTTCTTCTCCTCCCTCCCCTCCCTCCCTCCCTCATCATCACCCCTTTCTCTCTCACTCTCTCTCTCAGTCTGACAGGCACCAGCCGTGCGTCTTTTACGCCATCGCACTGATGCAGGTGTGCCAGTCTGCCTAACGGGCGCTAATTACACATTTTCCTGCCCGGCAACAATTAAGGTCAGTGAAGTAATTGCAGGTTTTGAGGCAGTTTTAACTGGCAGTGCCAGTGCAGGAGGAGGACTGGGGGGGAGTGCTGGGGCATCTTAATGCCATGTATTCCGTGTCTTGTTGGGGTTGACCTCAGCCATAAATTAACGCACACCACAATATTGAGGTACTACAATAAAGCCACAAAGGTATTGTCAATACATTACATGTTGTGACTTCCTGCACGTAAATTAAGGAAGAACAGGGTGTAAAATTGGCGCCTTAAGAAGACGTAAAGTAAGATTTGACACTATTTCAAAGTTAGGAGTATTTATAATAATAATCTTCTGAACATTTCTTTAAAGGAAAAAGCCACACTTATAATTAACATGTGATGTTCAGTGGTGTCTTAGATTTCATTTTTAATGATACTCTGTTTTTAAAAGTTTAAAGTTGAAAGTTCTTTCATCACGTAACGATACCCACAATGCCAGTCTGTGCACTCTGCTCAAACAGATCAGGGTCCAAAATGATCTATCAACTTTGCGTCAATGCCATCGTGCTCGTCATCTCGAAGACCGTTAACCAGCAAAGACGAGTCTTTGTCGTAATAGCTAGCTTTCGTAATGTGAGCTAATGTTACCTGGTGTTCAGTGACTAAATGTTAATAGCAACAATGTTAACCTCTACCATTTCAAATTTCCACATCCAGCACTCTGTTGCAGACTCCACATCTCCGATGTTACTATTTCGACACTCTACATAGCTAGATTACTAACTAACTAACAAAGCTGAAGCAATCCTCTCTAAACTTGAACAAAAATTTCACTGACATGTCTCTCAAAAAACTTTCTCCCCCCAAATGAAAAACATTCTTTGAAATCCGATCATCTGGCATTCATTATGGCTTCGGATATTACTTAGTCCGTACAGGATTTCGCAGTTGTTGTTTTTTATTGTTGAAGCCAAAAATGTTTTATTTTACTGCGGATTTTTTCAAAATTTGCGATGCAACGTTTTTTGTGCATTTTTTGCGGAAGACTACTTGAATTGGCGAAATTGCAACTGCACAAAATTGCTTTGCATGTGATATTTGTTGGTAAATGAGACCTTTTAACTGTACTCCTGTTCAGTGAGAACTGTGATGCTTGTGATGACATCACATGACTTGACCCAAATCTGCGGAAAATCTGTGGTAATTATGAAAAAAAATTAAATATCCTCAGAGTTTACAATGATTTTACATTCATTTCTGTGATCGCAAAATCGCTAAATCCTGGAAGGACTGATTATTTTTTTTATGGCAGCATGAACTAGCAAAATTATCTTAACTAGCCATGTAGCATAGTAATGTGCAGGTTGATACTAGCAATTTTGCTTATTAATACAGGTTGTTACTACAATGATTTCACACTTGGTGTAAATTCAGTGTTTCTATGGTTTTATTTTTCTAGGAGAAAAAAAAAAAAAACTATGTCCTGTGCAGAAATTATTTACAAGATGCAAAACAATAACTTCAAAGTCCTTTCTCTCTGTAGTGATATTTCACTCACTTTCTCGAAGCTGAAGAATGGTGTTTTAGCTTAAAAACTCTTCTGTCCGGAGAAGCAATTTCAGAATTGACACATAGATCAAACCAAGTGCCAAATAATTGTCTTGTTTTTTTTATTAATAGATTCAAAACACAGCCAAGGCCGAGACACTTGAAGTGCCTTGGCAGTTTGGGGTGGTCCGAGCCGTTATGACAGAGCGCAGGTGCTTTGTTCAAGACACCTCAGAGACCTGAAGCCCCCCAGAGCCATGTGACTGCATGCGTGTGTGAACAATCCTCAGAGACACACACATCCGGGACACGTCGTACTGTACACAAACACGCACAGGTGGATCCCTCTTTAAAGTGTGTGTGTGTGTGTGTGTGTGTGTGTGTGTGTGTGTGTGTGTGTGTGAGCAGTTGAAGGATGACTAACTTCCCACTATGAAGCCTGAGAGTCTTCAGTGCAGATGCTAACGACCCCAGCGAACGCCAAAAACAATGCGGCTCAATGCGGCTGCACTTTGTTTAAGTATCTCTCGGGCTAATCTCTGCAGTTCTTTTTTTTTTTTTTTTTTTTTTTTACAAGCTGTTAATATTGATTAGTGCAGAGGACATTGGAGAATCCAATCACAATAACAGGGTTTCATTAGCGGTATATGTGGGGGTGGGGGTCGGGGGTTGGGGGGTGCATTGGGGCATTCTGTTTGTCAGAATATGATCGAATTGATAGTGACACACATCGATTTCTATAATGACGTGCTGCACCTTGAAGAATAATGACCACTTATTGTAATTACCGTCACAATTATCAAGGTCAGTGAAAAGAGGGACAGCTGCCTATACTGTACATGCACATGGACCTTCAAAGACAACATGCATATAAACCTAAGTACCCAATGTTATATAATAAAACACAGCACTGTCAAATTCTCAATTCTGATTGGTCAAAACGTTCTGATTCATTTTCTATAATAGTAGCTTTGTCAATCATTTATATTACACAGACCCTTCAGGATTTCAGGATTTTGCGAAAAGAACAGGTATCAAACCGACAAAGTCAACAACCATGTGGAAACAGGAAAAGGTTTCTTACTGAAATTGCAGAAAATATACACGTTATACTTCGTAATGAGGTACTGAAATAGCAGGGTATAAATAGACAAATTAATTCAAAGGGAGCTCGCAATTTTTTCTCTAAATTATCGCAGATTTGGGCCAAGATGCATCATGTGATGTCATCAGAACAGACATTCAGCCAAAGCCCTCTTTGATTCATGTGCGTCGAACATGAGTACAGCTTAAAGGTCTCATTTACCAACAGACATCACTGTGAAAGACGTGCAAAACAATTTTGTGCAACTGCGATTTCGACCATTCAAGTAGTTTTCTGCAAAAAATAAAATAAATAATTATAAAGCACAGAAAAGTTGATTCGCAAATTTGGGAAAAAGCCACAGCAAAATCAAGTAATTTTGGCCACAACAAACACACACAAAAACAAATGTATGGACCGATTAACATTTTTTCTATAATAACAACTAGAACTTTTATGGCCACGTAAACAGGTTTAAAATGTGCAATTGTTTTGAAATACATACACTCTAGTAACCTAATATCAACCATTTCAACCACCATGATAGGGTTAAATCACTAGTGTGTGTGTGTGTGTGTGTGTGTGTGTGTGTGTGTGTGTGTGTGTGTTTATAATAAATAAATAGTTTGTTAACTACGAAGCCTAACATGGAGCGTCCATCTCACCCAAAGTCTTTGCTTGTTTGTAAATATCAATGAACATTAAAAATTGTAAATATTTGTGCATATCCCTGTGTGTGATTGGGGTGGTATTCATGTAACACATTTTGGGTGAGCTTGACATCCAACACTTGTTGTCCTGGCTATTAGCTTTGTATCTCCGGTGCAGGGTTATAAAACCAGACGTGTTTTGGCTGATCGATGATGTTTGTTAGGGGAAAAAAATGTTTTAAACAAAATATTCCTTTAAAACAAACACACACATACACACTGCTGGAACAGGCCTCAGTAATGCAGAGGACTATGTGTTTGTTTGAATGTGTGTGTGTGTGTGTGTGTGTGTGTGTGTGTGTGTGTGTGTGTGTGTGCAAACCACAATTCAGCCACTAAAGGCTCAAGTGATCAAGTAATCAAGTGTGCAGTGCCGAGCTGCAATGCTCACTACACAGCTGTATTGCAGATGTAGTATCTATTTTGTTTGTTGGATATCAACATGGCCAAACAGCTGGAGATCCAAAGACTTTTTAGGGCCCAGGCACTGAAAGTGCGCAGGACCCTAGTGTTTCTCTAAGGATTATTATTAGGGCCGAGCACCGGAGGTGCTAAAGCTCTATTGTTTTTGGAATGTTTTTTCACAGCTATTATTTATTTATTTATTTATAACACATTCACTCGTTTTTAGGCATTTGTCATGCGTGAAAACTCACGAAACTTGGCACACACATCACCTGTTAAAATCAAAAAATTATGTAGTGTTCAGGCTTGGGTGCGGTTGAGGAGCTCCTCAGCGCCACCAAATGGACTCAATGGTTGGGATGAAGATGCTCAGAGGTACACAAGATTTTAGTATGATTATTGATCTTAACACGTAAGACAAAGTTCATATGGTTTTATCTGACTCCACCCAACAGAAAGTCAGCCATGATGGATGGAATGTAGGATTTTGAAATTTTCCCGCAGTGTTTTCAGGGGCTTATAATGGCTGAAAACTTATGAAAGTTTACACATACCATTTGTCTTAGGATATCTTTTGATTTGCTATTGCAATTCAGCATAAACGTGCCTCTCAGCACCCCCTAGTTTGCAAATGCATATTTCATGCCATTGAAATACTCGAAAACTCTTGAAACTTGGTAACTGGCAATATTATATAATTCTTTGGCATTTTTCCTGGGTGAGGGCAGTGGACTCCATAGCGCCCCCTAACATTTCTAAATGAGTTTATCGTAGTGGTTGCCACACAGTTTGTCTGATTATCACAAGTTTAGATGGGGACATTGTTCTCACCATGACAGACATTTTCCCCATTGGCTTATATTAGCTCCGCCCAAGAGGAAGTCAGTCATTTTTGTTTGTTTGAAAAAAGGCATGCTCTGGATTTTGAAATACTCCTAGGGGATTTATGTGACAGGCACCAAACATGGCCAACATTATGCTACAACATTGATGATGCTGAACTGCGAACTGACTTTTGTTATATCAAACGGTGTTGCCATGCAATAAACTTATGGCATAAAAATGAGATATAGGAAGAGCCTATATCTTTGGTTTACATTTTGATTTAGGTCAAAATTGAGATTTATATTTGGTATTGTGTGCTGAACACATAGATGCGACTAATGTGGGGCACGGTCATAGGGCCACCAACTGGCAGCAGAAAGAGTTTCAACAGTGATCATATCTTTGCTGTGCATTATGTAATTTAAATCAAAATTTTGATTTTTTTTTGTTATTGTGGGCTGATCACATGGATGTGATTATTGCGGGGCACAGTCATACTGCCATCAACTTGCGGCAGGAAATGTGGCTCCTTTTACATACTTTGGAATAGCACTCCCATTTTTACCTGAATAAGTTCAAAGTTGTCTAGAATATAGTCAATATAATCACTCACTCATCTGTCTACCAAAATCAATATTAGCACCACGCTTTAAAACTAGGGGGACCCCTCCTTTATTATTTTTTTCAAGGTTTCAGAGGTTTTTGGGGCCCTTAATGCTCAAAAACTCATGAAATTCGTCACATACGTCAGAATTGTTGGCCATTAGGCCCCCACAAAGAGTATCACATAGGCTTGGTGGGGTGGCTCTGTAGTGCCTTCTTTTACATGGTACAAAACCTTGGTGCATAAATCGTACATACTTGTATGTATGTGTAAGAAACTCAGTACACATTGTTCTCATCGACCCATATGAGTGAACTTTTAAATACTCCTCCTAGGGGATTCATGTAATTTGTCACCAAACTTGGTAAACATTATGACATTCAAAATGCAAAAGGATATCTCAAATGGTTTCGCCATCGCGGGGAAATAAATTTATGGCAATAAATCGGAAACAGAAAGTGTCTCATATCTTCTGCATGCAGTGAGTGATTTAGATGAAACTTGAGCTGTATGTTTGGTCATGGGGGCTGATCACATGGATGTGACTATTGTGTGTCATGGTCATAGCGCTACCAACTGGCAGCAGAAAGTGTTTCACTTAAAATAGGCTTTAAAATAGTCTTCTTATATTTACACAAATCACTTCAAAATTGGGCACAATATTGTTGAGACATGGCTGCTGTAAAATTGCAAAAGGAGTATTGATATCTTAAATAGTGCTGCCGTGATAATGCATTATACATGGTAACGCAACTTTAATACTCTTTTCTTTGTATATTTGGGTGTTTTATTCTACAGCACTCACTTCATTATGCATTGTTTTCATACACCTACTGGGTGGGGATGGCACCATAGTGCTTGGACTCGTCATCGCTGCTTTCAGCTATATATATTTTTTTAAATCTGCTATAGATATGGGAGGGTTGTGGTCTGTGTGTGTGTGTGTGTGTGTGTGTGTGTGGACCGTGTTGGTCATATGAGAGTGACAGAAAGGGAGGGTTGTACAAGTATGTGCTGAGTGAGACAAAGAGGTAACAGTCTAATTGTGTCTACGTGTGTGTGTGTGTGTGTGTGTGTGTGTGTGTGTGTGTGTGTGAAAACAGGATCAGATATCGGAGCAGTGTGCTGATCTAGGCTCTACTCTCTCCCTGTTAATACGACAGCTGGGACAGAGGGAGGACACGGACGCAGGACAAAGGCGGAGGGACAGATGCGGCTTTTGTCATGCAGAACTCCTGGGTTCTTCAACACACACACACACACACATACATCTAATAAAGAGCGAGTTGTGTAATCAAAAGCAGTGTAATGCTTTAGGATTGTACAAGTCAGAGTCTCTCTCTGTGTGTGTGTGTGTGTGTGTGTGTGTGTGTGTGTCTGAGTGTGTGTGTGTGTGTGTGTGTGTGTGTGTAATCTCTGATTCAGACTTTTGGTGGTCACGTGATAAGAATTGACTCAGTCAGGATTAGCTCAGTATGTGTGTGTGTGTGTGTGTGTGTGTGTGTGTGTGTGTGTGTGACCCGTGCTAAAGGTGAGTGAGAATGAGACAGCATGTTGTTACAGCTGTAAGAGAGACACAGTGATGAGTCCTGCTGATGAGGACCATGTGAGGGTGTCCACACGAATGCCTGAGCAAAAATAGCACACTTCTTCATGGCAGTTCTCACAATCAACAACACATGGACCTACACTATACTGCCAAAACTATACGTTAACGACTTTGAAGTCAAAACTAGCTTTTTTTATTCTCCTTACATTCTGCCTGATTTAATAAAATATCTCAATGTGGACCAGCAACATCCAGCCAATCAGGAAAAAGAGGCCGCTCTACTTGCCTGGTAGTGTTTTATGGGCATTGCGCTGGAAGGAACATGGAAGGGAGGGGTTGTATTTGTTTGATTTTTGCGTTTCAAAACAGCTAGCTTTGGCTAAACCTCTGTCAAAATCACTGACTGCACCTTTAAGTTTGTTTTGTTTTTTTGTTTTATTGTACTTTTCACAAAGAAATGAACAATGACAGCCCACTGCTGTTACAGCTTGTGGAAAATGTACCCACGCATACTAGAAGTTTATATTCTCTCTCTCTCTCTCTCTCTCTCTCTCTCTCTCTCTCTCACTTTCTCGCCAACCTAGTGAAGGGCAAAAGAGAGCCTTATCTCAGAGGGTTCATCTTCAGATAGGTGCTTGCGGCTAATAGTGCTATGTGTGGCGTGTGTGTGGGACACTTGTGAAGGATTCCTTCATGACAAGACTGCTGTTGTCAGTTGTCTGAGTCTTTAATTAGATATGAGTTTTATCTAATAGTTGAATGTCATCTGGGCCAATCCCAGCGTAAATCCCCCTCCGTCTAGACCTCATTCTCTGCAGTCCACTCTAGTTTCAGCAAACACACACACACACACACACACACACACACACACACACACACACACACACATGGCAGACAAGCTGATGCATTGCAGTGAGTTGATTTAGCACAAGGCTCACTGATCGAGCTGTGATATTTTGGGATCTTTAAGAATATAACTGGTGTCTTTAGTCTGGGTCAAAGAACAGGTATCAAACCAACAAAGTCGACAATCATGTGGAAACAGGAAAAGGTCCGTTATTGAAATTGCAGAAAATATACACATTAGACTTCACAATGAGATACTGAAATAGCAGGGTATAAATAGACAAACCAATTCAGAGCTAAACACAGAACAGGTGAACACATTAGGAGAACAAACCAATGACAAGACCAGGGTGAAGGAAGGACGAGAATTAAAACAAAGCAGCATGGCAAAACGAACAAACGTGCACAAGCTCGAAGCACTGGGAACAACTGGAGCCAGTGGCTAATTTATCTATGTCATCTGGAATTCATCTATTGTTATCTTCTTATGTACATTAAAAGATTCACTTCCTATGCCTGTAGCCTTTACTACAGCTGCCACTGCATCAGGTTAAAATTCCATCAGCTTTAATAAAATCTTTGGTCTCTGTGGCACCTCATAGTGTAAATGTGGGACAAGCTAATACTGTCGACCACCAACATCCAGCAAATCACGACAAAGAGGTAGCTTTAGTTAGGTGCGAATGAGTTTAGTGGGTGTGGTTTTTAGAGGGAACTCATAAGGAAGTCACTGTATTTGTTTGAAGTTTCAAAACAGCTATCTTTTGATAAAATAATGCTGACTGCACCTTTAAGTTTGAAATACTTATATTTGAAGTATGTTGAGTATGGATTGGAATTATGGGAGAATCTCTCGGGGTGGATCAGACCTCCACCTCTACCCAGCCTCCTTCCTCTGCCCTGTATCGGTGTGTGAAGTTTTATTTCATGTCTGCTCAGTGGCCTTAAACTGTTACCTTCTTGTTATAAATCTTCTCAGATTTCACCTTGGTATCTGTGTGCATGAGTGTGTGTGCGTGTGTGTGTGTGTGTGTGTGTGTGTGTGTGTGTGTGTGTGTGTGTGTGTGTGCGCGGAGCTGCCGGCCCCTATGAGCATTATACCCCATAGGGCATAAATGAGCTTCAGGCCATTGCCCTTGCTGTGTCAGAGCGTCTCTCACATGAGCGATCTCTTTTCAAAGACCCGAGGAGCGCAGACACACACCACCCTGCCCCTCTCACGGCGCTAGACTAATAGGCTAAAGCGCTAGGTAATGGCTTGCTCACTCTCTCTGTCTCTCTCACCTTTAGATGAAGAGGAACAGCTGCTGTCTTTCAATCACTTGGACTATGTGGTTAAAAAAAATAGAGTTAAAGTCGACCTTTTAAGAGGACTTGAAGTGAGTGAACAAGTCGCCAGCAGTCTAAGAGCTAAATACTTCCATCAAGTAATGCATGGCATAAAATATAAAGACGAAGAAGTATATTACATCATACGTTGTTAATTTGTGAATCACCGATTCAGTGATTCATATTGTGTTATCTAACTTTTAAACCCTCCTTGTACTGTTTGCATCTTATTGTACCAACGGTCATACAAATGAGTTGTTGCTTGGTTGTCAAAGCAACCACCCTCCCTCACCTCCTGACATGGAGGTTGTTGGTTGTTGGTTCCTGATCCAAATTCTGAAGTTGAAAACATTTGGTGTTGTTAATCATTCATTTGTATTTATTTATTTCATTTTTAAACCTTTAACTCTTTACTTAAGTGGGTAAAATCTGCTCATGGGGAGTTTTGCTAACATTAGCAATTAGCAATGTAGCTATTGTCTAGACTACTGCAATTGGCAGTAAAATCAATTCACTGATTCACCGATTCATTGATTCATGTGGTATTTTATTTTTAAGCCTTCCTCACACCATTTTAACAATGGTCATGCAAATAACTTCATGGCAACAACAAGACACCACCGTCCATCACCTTCTGCCATGACCGGTTCTCTATTCTAGAACCAATATTTAGGGGTTCAGAAAACGATTCTTCCATGATGGAAAAGTACACAATGGTTCGATGTTAAGCCTGATTACATTGTTACACACACACACACACACACACACACACACACACACACACACACACACACACATACAAAGTGTACACACCCTCCCTCTCATCGCTACCAGTTCTCCAGCAACACATAAACAAAAGAGGAAAGGGAAATGAGCATCACTCATATTTATACGGTTCAATTTGCCCACGCAAGCCAGCAATTCATTTTCATGATCAATTAAGACGGCTGCGGGCGTCCGCAATGCATTTTCTTTTGACGGCACCCAGATCTACGATATGCTTCTTGCTAAGATCGCTCCACGGGGGAAGCTCCTCGCTTGATTTTTCATGTCTAGTCTGTGAGTGAGTGTGTGTATCTGGAAGGGTCGCGTCATAAACACCTGTTTGAAAGAGTGCAAACAGATGTCATTAAGGTGTACAAGAATGAGGATGCGTTCTCGGGAACAGGGTCGATGCTTTATTTTATTTCTTTTTTTAACGTCAAGTCTCCCGTTGCTTTCGGAGCCGTTTCACAGATATGAGCAAACAGCAAAAAAAAAGAAAAAAAGAAAAGAAAACAACAACAACAACAACCCTAAAACATTTTATTTTCCACAGTACCATTTTGGCAAATCATTACATCCGTCTCGAGAGAGAGAGAAAGAGTTCAGGAGAAAAAAGGAAAGAAAGAAAAAAGCATACCCTGGCCTGAACTATTCCTTCCTCATGGACAGAGACATTCATTTCAATATATTTACCTCTATGAATTTGTTTTGTATGTGTGTGTGTGTGTGAAAGGAAATGATAAAGAATGGAGTGTGTGTTTTTGGAGAGCCAGCGCTGCCATAGAGTGGAAGCCTCACGGGCGCATTAGAAAGGGAAATTACGCTCAGCAGGGAGAAAAATCATTGTGTTACCCCAGGTGAAAAATATTGTTGCTTTGCTTAAAAGTGCATGCAAGGCAGCCTGCATTATTAGAATGTTTAAATATTAATTCTTCCACCGGGTAGTAAAGATGATCGAGCCGCAGTGTCAACTATTTTTTATTTTTTTTCCTTCACCATTTTCTAGCCCGAAGAGCTGCTTCCTCAAACAGAAATTTCATTGGAAGCGTTTTCGCACTTTGTTTGTCATTTGCAGGAAAAAATAAAATGCGGCATTTTAAAATGAATAGTTTTCAGCGGAATTATATTCAGTTCATTTTTATTTTACTTCTATAGCGTTTTAACAAAATTTCAGATGACATGAGGTGAGGACGAAACCTTCGTTAGACTCAAAAGCGAACACATACTGTTCCATGTGATAAAATAAATCACAACTCTATACTGTAAAATCAAACAGTACTAAGTGCATTGAAAGGATATTCAGTATGAGCAGATTGTGAATAAGTATCCTGGGATGAGCACGAGACAGTCTTTATGATTATAGCTGCAGTTCCTACAGTTTCAGTACCAAATTGATTTGTTTTTTGGACCTACTCTGCTGTTTTATGTATAGATGCACATTATAATCCCTATCAGCATTTCATTATTACAAGAAAAGCATCTCATTTTTATTATTAGAAAACATCTAATTAATACGATACAGTATACGTATACATTAGTATGTGAAAACATATTAATACCATAGAAGCATATTATTAGTAGTAGTAGTAAACATCTCAGTATGAGATAAGCATCTTGTTGTCTCATTATTAGAAAATACAAGAAATATAGAAATATTGACATATAGCAATATATGTGTAAGTATATATATATATATATATATATATATATATATATATATATATATATATATATATATATACGTAGTTTACAAAGCATAACAAACTGAAACCTCAGATTCCACGAGTCCAAGATATACTTATTTGTAATACCGTGATGCTTTCTCAGAAATGAGATATTTTATTTTGTAATAACACCTATTTAAACGTAATACGACGTTTGTTTATCGTTATGCTATGATATTTTTCTCATCATAGCAAGATGTTTTCTTGTAATGATCAGAATCATATTTTGTAATAACAGGATGTTGATTTTTTGCGTGGAAGCAACACTCTTCCGTATTTATACAACCGTTTACATTATGACATCACTGACGTCTTTATACCGTCCATACAGGATGCATTTTTCATTCTTGGCCCAAATCTGTGGAAAGTCTGCAATAATTTTGAAAAATTGCAAGCTCCTCCGAATATTGTGGAGTTTGCTTGATTTTGCTTTAATGTCTGCAATCGCATAGATGCAAAATCCTGGAGGGATTGTTTATAGGTAAGGGAGAAATGTTTGAGAAATGATGCTAAACTGGAGGCTGTGAGATTTTATGAATTTTTAGCCACACTGTATTATTTTTTGTCAAAATTCTTAATCTTTGTAACTGCAAGATCTTAACTGTCATAGAGAGACTCTGCATTGTGATGTTCGCTCAACCATTTAACAATCTTTGTGCTGCGAAGCTTCTGGGAATGTTTGTTTTTTTGGGTTTTTTTTTTGTATTTTAATGTATTGTGGTGTAAATACTTGTTTATGCCACTACGTTTTAAGCATTCACTTCATCACAGTTTAGCAAAAAAGTTGGTTTTAATCTAACTCCCACTAATGGCTCATCTCCAGATCAGACAACTGAAACCCAAAGCAAATTAAAATTGATCCTAAATGTCAATGCATATAGGTGGCAGTCAATAATTTGAGAGCACTTGGATACAGACAACATACTTGCAGTGACAATCCATGTAGAGCAATTAAAAAGAAAGCTCTCTCTCTCTCTCACTCTGCAGACGTTCAGGCCTTCACTGTCACAAAAGAAATACAAACAGACGCAGATTTATTGGTTTACTCCTGAGGATCACTAAATTTTTTTTGGCTTTCAGGTACAAACAGGAAGTCCATGAGCTGAATTAAGGAACTGAGATGCAAAGAGATGAGAGAGACGTCCTGGCATAATGTATCGACTGGAAAAGAGAAGAAGACTAAAAGGGATAAAGGAGAGAGTGAGACTCGGTTGAGCTACAAAGAGAGAGAGGGAGGAGAGAAAAGAGGCCTCGTCTTGAGCTCTTTCGCTGTCATTCAGTCATGCGCTCTGCCAGAATTCGCCACCTGAGACGGATTGGCGCGCATGTCGGAGTCGCTCATGCAGGAGAAGCAATACACAAGTCGAGTGTAAAGCCACTTTAAAAGCTCATCAGGCGCTGCCCGCGCTTGTAGGAAATACCTTATTCATGACGGAGCGGCCCGGGCCTAGGTAATTACTCGAATCAAGGTGGCCTCGGAAATGTTTAAATCTACCAGGAGCGCTGAGGGCATGAATAATGTAGGATAATTTGCATCTAAATTTTTTTAATGTTTTTTATTCAAAACGAAAAAATCCTGAAATGCAGGCCTCGATTAAAGTTTGATGGCTGAAAAGCTGAGAGGCTCTCACATGTACGGACTGAAAAGATTCTTATTTGCAGGTATTATTTAGCACAAAAGGATAAAGGAGAGGAAGTACAGGGGTCTAGAAAGAGGCTCCGATAAATAGCAATTAACCAAGAGGTATTAGCATGCTCCTAAATGGAGCGCAGTGACAGACAGGTATGGTTGTGTAGTGCTGAAGTTACTTTTATTTATTTATTTATTTTTGATCTATGACTATATTCACATGAGGTACTGCTCAGTGTATGACTGGGGTGCTTGTCCATTAAACATTAGAGGGGGGGATCAGTAAAATTAGCAAAACTTTTCAGTTTAGCAATATAGCTACAAGGCTAATGTAGCTAACAAGTAATGTGGCTAACAAGTAAAGTCTATCTCACCTGAAAATAGATTATAGAAAGTCACATTGTATCTTCATCAACAAGACTTTGTGACATTACTGAAGAAATAAATGCAGTCTGAGGGGGAAAAAAAACAGTTTGAGTGAGACTTCTAGTACTTGTTAGCTGGATTAGCATCATAGCAGTTACTTTGTTACTGTACTTAGGTCTGGTTTTTAAGTATCTGAGCTTTCTTTCATGTAATACATTTGAAAAATCTTTACTTTCTCCTCAATAGACCTGATGTGGCAGCAAGAATGAGAGTTAACATCCCACACTGTAATCGATATTAGCATCCAGCAAATTTGTACGGTCAGAGTTATTTGCATGCTAGCTAACATTTGAGAGATTTGAGAGAGAAGCTGTTGTTAGTTAGCCACAGCTACTGTTTTTTTTCCTCCATTCCTTGATGAAAAAGCCGCTAATTTAGCATTAGTGACTAAAATCAATGAGTAGTTTAATTATTTTGTCAATGTTTCTTATACTTTTACTTTAATAAGTAAAGTAAATTTAAGGGTGTGTACTTTTCTATTAAAACCTGAGTGAAGAATTTTGAAGCTGTACAGCTTTTTACCAGAGGATTTATTTCGATTTCTGTACCTTTTTTCCAACTCTCCTCATAGCTCAAGAGCAAAACCAAATAATGTTAGCCTTGGCTAATTAGCTACATTTAGGGTAAGTGGGAAAATCCTTTTTTTCCCCCATCAAACTATTCCTTTAATGCCTTTTCCTGTCACTTGATCAGCTAAAAGTTGTAGTTTAGCAGCTATTTAAATGCTAAAACATGCCAGTGCAGCTTAGTGTTAGATATTAGCAGTTACTACAAGGTAAGCTGCACGTAAGTCAATAATGAAGAGCATCAAAAAAGAAAGCATTCTTTCTTCTGCATGTTGTATCCTGTGCCACTCCGTCACTGATGCTTTTAACGTGAGCTAACATCGGCACTCAGCGTGTAGCCTGAGTGCTAGGTGCACTGTAAATTCAGTCACTTTGACATGAGATAAAAGTGTGTGTGTGTGTGTGTGTGTGTGTGTGTGTGTGTGTTACTCCATTCGGATTGATAATATCAGACTGGGCTTACCTGCTTCCAGATGCAACAGCAACAGCGCAGAGACATGAAGCGCAGCCACACAGCACCAGAGAAGAGAGAGAGAGAGAGAGAGAGAGAGAGAGAGAGAGAGAGAGAGATGGTATTGATTAATTTTGTGTCCAGTGTTATCTTTCAAAATCCTTTGTTAAGGCTTCCAGAGAAAGATATCAACCAAAGATGACATTTACAAGATACACAATTCTATCAGAGACCTGGAAAAAAAACAAAAAACAACATGACAAAAGGTTATCAAAAGGCAAGATACATGGGTTTTTTTTCCCCTACTATTTTTAAAATGGCTTTGACGGAGGAGTAGCCAAACATGCCAATACCACTGATTCCTAAAATGCCATATTGAATCCAAACAGTAATTAGTGTAGTTGTGTAGTGGAGAGAGTGCAGAAATCTCTCTGACGCTATCTTCTGCTCCGCCGCGCAGATGGAAGATGGTAATTATCGCTGTCTGCTACTCAGCCTCTCCATTTGCATTTAACCCAGATTTGAGGTCAACAGGAATCTCCACCCTGAGTCCTGCACCGCGTGCACACACACACACACACACACACACACACACACACAGACACACACACACGCGCAAAGATATGTATCTCGAATTTCACCTTCTTCACTCTTTCTGCTTTCCTCTGATCCACACTGAAACATACACCAGTTACTCCGAGTCTTTGTCTTTAGCTGCAATTTGATCAATCAACAGTCATGTGTAGTATCGAGGAAGACGTTACTGTAGAGCTCTGGCTCAAATACAAAATTTGGGGATTCTTAGTAACTGATGTAATATCAGTCAAAGACAACAAGAAGAAGAACATAAAGGAGAAGAAGAAAGCAGGGATATGATTGAAAAGCTTAAAGAGATAAACAGCATAAAAATAAAGAAGAATAAAAGCCTATCAAAGAGAAAACAAAGAGAGAAAACCAAGATACTAAACAAATGATAACTAAACAAAACTAAGAGAGACTAAATGAGTAACATTATGAGAGACTAAAAGAGAGACTAAATGAGTGAAAACTAAAAGAGAGGACAAAAGAGTAACATTAGTAGAGACTGAAAGAGAGACTAAAGAAGTGAAAACTAAAAGAGAGACCAAAGGAGTAACATTAAGAGACTTAACAAGTGAAAACTAAAAGAGAGAATAAAAGACTAACATCAGCAGAGACTGAAAGAGAGACTAAAGGAGTGAAAACTAAAAGAAAATTAGGGAGACACAAAGAGAGACTAAATGAGTGAAAATAGAATAATTGAGTGAAATATAAAGAGTCCAACTGAGTGAAAACATGGCAGTAACTCAAAAAGATAAAAACTAAAGTGTGTATGCGTGCGTGTGTGTGTGTGTGTGTGTGTGTGTGTGTGTGTGTGAGAGAGAGAGAGAGAGAGAGAGATATTGTGTTTTGCGTGCATGAGGCAGAGTTCTCTCCCTTTTCCTTTCCGTGTTCTCTAATCAGACACCAGATTACGTCCTCCCTTTCAGATACACAGTAATTACACCGCTATGTGAAACACACACACACACACACACACACACACACACACACACACACACACACACACACACCTTCCTACAGCCTTGGCCTCACTGATCACACACAGCAGAAACAAATTCTTCTATAATAAACATGATGTTGTGTTCTGCTCCTGCACAAGAGAAAAAGCAGAAGTTGTTAACTGTCAGCGTCGAACCTGAGAGGTTATCAAAAGGCATCCTAACCACCCCACCCCCACCCTCTCTCACGCCCCCTCAGCCCCACCACCCCATCTCTTCTCACAGTCGTTCAAGACTTCTTGTCGTCTCTGGCCAACTGGGAGAAGAGTGCAAAAGAAATAAATAAGCATAAAAAAAAAAGAAATACGCCGTATACCAAGAATAACTGCTCTTTCATTCGGTTGTTTATCAGCAACAGCTCGACTGGAGACTACAGACGTCCACTCTGCCAGTGTTATGGCATGTTGTGTGTCCTATTCTGGAGATTGGCTAGTGATAACATCTCAGTGGAGGGACAGGGACTGATAGACATCTCAGAGAGAGAGGGAGAGAGAGAGATAGAAACACCAGCACAAAAGGAGGTTAGATGAATGAAAGAAAGAAAAAGATATCATCCAGGCTGTTTATTTTATTTCTGTAGTAATGATACTACTACTACTACTACTACTACTACTAATAATAATAATAATAATAATAATAATAATAATAATAATAATAATAAGCAGAAGAAGAAGAAGAAGAAGAGAAAAGGTAGAATATTAATCAGTGCTTGGCCCCCTAATAATAATCACTCCATTACATCACATGTATGTAATATGTAAGTTAAAGAACCTCGAACCTAATAATAATAATAATAACAGTAACAATAAGAAGATGAAGAATTATATAAAACTATTTTAATATAAAATATAAAATTTATATATAAATATAAATTTATATATAAATATAAATTTATATATACCTGTAATATAAGTTATATATATCAATATGATATAAAAATAAACACACCAAAACTAATTATTTTTATACTTTATAAAGTGGTTTTAGTATAAAATAATAATTACTCAAAAATACAATAACTATTTCTGTATTTCTTAATAAAACTAAAACATTATATATATATTTTATGTTATTATTTTACATAACATTATTATAAAATAATAATTACTCAAAAATTATAAAACAATAACTATTTCTGTATTTCTTAATAAAACTAAAACATTTTATATATTTTATGTTATTATTTTACATATAATTTTGTTTTTATTAAAATTACTTAATTGGATTTACATTTTATAATTGTCACTTTATATTGTCAAATGTGAAGTGAAGCCCTGAATCCTGTGAAGCCCTGCTGACACACACACTCACACACACACACACACACACACACAGGGTGTCTCATTATCTGGCACCGTGCCATCACACTGTCAAAGGAGTTTTGACAGGAGCGGATTGACCGTTTCAGTCGGCCCCTCTGTGTGTCCGGAGTGTGAGACCTCTGACAGTGTGAAAGTGTGTGAAAGAGTGTGAAAGAGTGAGACTGTAACAGAGCTCTTCATTGTTTCAATCCGCAGGCTTATCAACACACACCTTCAGTTGCTTCGTTTCAGTTGTGAATGAGAGAAAGAGGTGCTGTTATTACTTCTGCAGTGTTGCTAGTGATCCATGTGTGTTTGTGCGTCTGTGTACATGTGTCTCTGCGCGCGCGTGTGTGTGTGTGTGTGTGAGAGAGAAGACTTTGTGTGCTGATGTAATTGCGTTCTAGCCGAGCAGTCATCCGTTCTCTGTGTAAAACAGCTACAGGCTCCTTAATCAGGCTGCTGGGTGTGTGTGTGTGTGTGTGTGTGTGTGTGCGTGTGTGTGTATGTGTGTGTGTGTGTGAGGAGCCCGGGCCGGAACAAAAACAACCCTGCACGCCACACACACAAACACCTGTTCGGCATTGATAGCAGATGCCATTCAGTGAGCAGGACAAAACCGGGAGCGGAATTAAAAAATGCAAGCATCACCAACTTCTTATTATTTACTGCCAGATGAACTAGTATAATACTGAGCTCTGTTTGACAACCTCGTAATTACACTATTTTTTTTTTTCTATTTAAAATTTTGTGCATTATTTTCTCCTTCTATCTCTCTCTCCTTCTCGCTCTCTGTTTCATGCCGGCCACATACCTGCTCACTTTCCCATGATGGGATTGGGCAGTTTATTCTCTTTTCTTTTTGAAGGAAGAAGAACAGCGTTGCGTGTTATATGTCTCGTCGTTTGCGTCAGGTTTTTTTTTTCCCTCTGCATAATTGATTCGCATTAGAGAGCAGCTCAGGTAATTAAACTGAAATAAAAACGTGAATATTTTAGGAGTCGTTTTGTTTCTGCGTGATTCTTTATCGTCTCTGCTCGCATATAAGGCAGGGGAATTCAATAAACATAAAATTCCTTGCTCACAAAAGACAACACCTTTTAACACTTAACCAGGGTGAAGTTTTTATGTTTGGTTTCACATTAGCACTTCACGTGATCACTTTTGACGACGTCCACAGATTCTGAACTGATCAGACATCTGTTTTAAAATAGAATAAATGCATATGTCTCTATCCAATCACCTTTAAACGTAAAACATTTCTTTCCTGATGAGCTACTTTCAGCTTAATAATTTACAGAAATGCGTCTGATGATATGATATATTTATTCCATTCATCCACTGTTATATCCTTAACATCCAGCCATCTAATTATATAATGAATATAACAAAGAATGAAAGTTGTAAAATTGTAGAAAAAACTATGACTGTAGAAAAATATATCAAAAAAAATAATATGAAAAAATTAAAGGAATTTATGAAGAAATTTTAACGTCCAACCGCCTAATTATATAATGGACATAATGAAGAATGAAAGTTGTAAAAAAGTAGAAAAAAATCTATGACTTTTGTAGAAATATATATCAAGAAAATTATAATGTAAAAACTGAATGAAGTCATTAAAAAGAAAAAAGAATTTTTTTTTTTTTTTAAATGCAATAATAAAGCAATTTTAACATCCAACCATCTAATTATATAATGGACATAATGAAAATTGAAAATAGTAAAAAGTAAAATAAACAAATAAATAAATAATAAATAAATATATATATATTTTTAAATATATGACTTGTACAAATATTTAACATGGAAAATCAATGTTTAAAAAGCAATTATTCATCTATTTTTTTTATTACTGAGTAACAGTGGAGGTCTTTAGGATTTTACAAAAAAAAACAATTTATCACAATATCAATATCATACTGAAATATTTTGGAAAATATTGGATTATAAGTTCTCCCACTGGAATCATTAAAGTCTATCTATCTGTACAGGTTTTTTTTGTTGTTGTTGTTGTTTCCCTTTAAATAATACTATATCTCCAAACATTACAGTGTCAAGTCCACTCCACCTCTGAGGATCTCCTTCACATAATCGAATGATGACATCAAACAAAATGGCCACCTAGGACCTTTTGTCTGCACCAGAGCACAAACACGCAGCCACTTACACACACGTATACACACATAGACCCTCACAGAGACACGTGCATGCTCACTCTGACTGATAGTGCTCCTCTAAAACCCATCTGGCCTGGAGATGTAATAAAATTGACATATTGATTTGGTTGAATTTACGAACGCCTGTTTTATAAAGTCCATCTCTAAAGCCGAGGCCTCTCCGCGCCGCTGCCATTTTTCCCCCAAATGGATCAATTACGTGCCCACGTAATCCAGTTACCTGTGAAATCCACACATACTTCGCCCATTCCCACCACTCTGCAGCCTCTCACACACTCACACACACTCGCTCGCTCGCTCGCTCCCGCACACACTCTGTAGAGCTGAACTGATGTCAGCAAGGATGTCGCTCGATCTCTCACACTAATGAGTGACTCCAGCAAAGGATTGAGCATTATATGTTTGCGTGTGTCATGCAGAGAAGGTGCTAAAATGTGTTTGGAAACTTGCAGGCGTTTGTTTCAGATTCAATAACATATACACACTTATAGCTAATATTTCACACTCAGACACTCAATTGCACTGTATGGAAATATCCCAGCTTACAGGAATGCTAGTATTACATAACACTCAAAGCTACTCTTAGTTCACAAAGCTGATTGGCCAGCAGTTTTAACCTGCGTTTCTATAGTAACAATTGTCACAGGGATTTGCATGCTGGACACTCCGCATAAACATTTTAAAAAAGATTATAGTTTTAACATAGTTTTCTTTGGGGAAACATTTTTAGAAGGAGTCTCCAGTGTCAGTGCTTCGGAAAACATGGGAAAATCTTCAGGACTTTGTGCTTTCCAGTTTTTCGGTATCAATATACATTTTTTGTTTGTTTGTTTTGTAAAAAATGGAATTGCTGACACATTGCTGTGGTATAAGAGGAATAAAACACACTGTTATTGGAAAATAAGCTGGTAGTAGTAACTCTGTTTCACATCGGGCCGCAGCACACCACCCTGTCAACAGCTATGTTTCCATCCAAGTTGTGAATTTAACTTATGCGTAAAATTGGATTATCATATAAAACATTTGCAAATAAAGCACCGTTTCTATCCCATGTGTTCAAGACTTCAAAATCTTCTCTTCCGGGGAAACTCTCCACCATTTATACATTTCTAAGCCTATTATCCAATCACATGATTTGTTGAAGCAAAGTCACATACTTTTTTTTTTGATGCGCATTGAGGAATTTATTCGCTAAACGTGTTTCCGTTGTAGTTTATACGCATGTCTTCTTATCGAATAAAAAATGTATCCACCTGAATTGATCACATACGGTTTTTATGTGAATTTTTGATATTTTATTCGCATCAGGTGTTTCCATCTACCGTTTTGTATTTTTTTTATGCAATATCCCAAAATGTACATAAAAATATGTGGATGGAAACCCAGCTCATGATTATTGTGCTTTGATAACAGCACACCCCATCCTGTTGAGTTGCTATATAACAGACAAAATGACACTGTTTTCCTTTTTCCATTAGTAAGTCCTAATAAATGTAGCTAATAAGTGAAGAAATAATGTAGCATCTGGTTGGTGAATGATCTCCAAAAGACCTTTTTGCATGAACGTAAGTAAAGTATATGCTGAAGATCTAAGCAAACAACAGCAGTGGTCTGCTTGAAATCATAATTTAGTTCAGCGTCACTTAAGAAACTGATTCAAGACAAGAGGTTTGGCTTTCAACGTTTGAACAATCTGGATGTGAATATAGCTCCAATTTGATTTGTATATTTACTTTCTAACAGAGTTATACTGTTATATTACATGTGCCATTTGAAACCAGTGTGTGACGATTTGCAGTCGACACAATGCTTAGTTATCAGTTGAAAACTGATAGTTAAAATTGACCTCAATGTCCACTGTAATAGCCGCATTGTTGAGCAAAAACAAACTTCCAACACCACTGTCTTGTCTGATTGAAAATGAGAGAAAACTGTATATATTTCCATCTAATATTGTTCACAAATGGGAGAAAATTGTGTGCAGTTGCTTTAAAAGTCATTACAATTACAAAACATTGCAAATCAGCGATTTTGTTTAAATAAACTGCAGTTGCAGTTTTATTGATTTATCTGTTTACTGGGTGGCTGAAACAGAGCAAAGAACGACACTGCTTCAGGTTTCGCTTCAAGTCTTACAGTTCAGGATAAAAAAAAGAGGAAAAGGGAAAGAAAAAAAGTCGGGAAAAAAAGAAACGTTCTCGATCTTATTCTCTACACTCCAATGGGCAACATGCAGTTCGGTTACAGCGTACATAACTCTCTTTCTCTGGCTCTGTGTGTGTGTGTGTGTGTGTGTGTGTGTGTGTGTGTTAAGACACACTCATACTGAACAATCTGTGGGTGAAACGCTTGTAAGGTAGAGCATGACATGGGCAGTCGAATCACTCCAAAAAAGGACTACAGTAAAGTCATAATAGAGGAGTATACCAAGATATAGTGTGTGTGTGTGTGTGTGTGTGTGTGTGTGTGTGTGTGTGTGTGCGTGTGTGTGTGTTTGTGAGTGTGTGTGCGGCCTAGGCACACATCTTTCTGTGAGAAAAACACTTCCGATTTGTCACTTCCCTGTAAAACTTGTGGCTAGCTGAGTTCACAGTAGGGGGGTGAGGGGTGAATGTGACCGTTACAGGCCCCTCGCTATGCAAATATCTAAAGAAATAACAAGGATTTCAAAAGAGAAAAAAAAGGGGACGTTTCATCAGCTAAGCCGAGCTCAATTTATCAACTGTGCTCGTGTTTACAAATTAAACAAACCCCATTTTTTTGCCTGTTTAATTCAGCCGTCCAGCAGCTACTAGCGCCACGTTATAATAAGATTAGCAAAAGCACCTCTGCTGTTTCATAGTCAATGACAGCTAATGTGTAACTAGCCTGGTGAAACCCTGCCGCTAGCAATAATGATCACTGCGAGTGACTCTCTCTCTCTCTCTCTCTCTCTCTCGCTCTCTCTCTCGTTCCCTCGCTCTCCTGTAATCAGTCTGAGCTGATGATGAGCACTTGTGTAATTAAGATGGTGGATGTTGGGAGGAAGAGCCATCAGCATCTCTCTCTCTCTCTCTCTCTCTCTCTCTCTCTCTCGCCTTCCTCTATGACGAGCTTCAGCCTATTAACCTGAGCAAGACGAAAGACAAAAGGCACACACACACACACCATAAACAGGAACACACACTTCCAGACCAGGTAAGAACGCCATGGAACACAATAATGCCACAAATTTTTCCCAGATCGACCCCCAGTAATGATTTGATACTGACGTCCTTATTGCAATCAACCATGCTCTTTGGTTCTTCGCAAAAGGGCATTAGAGCGGAATGGCGATTGAACGATTTGTCCTATTTTTAGGTTCAAGAAGGCAGCAAATCTCATGGGTCCATAGCAATGTGATACACTTATCACAATAAATGATGAGTAATGTGGTTACGGTCACTTTTACAATATTAAACAACTGTGTAGTTATACTGAAAGTTGCCGATTACATGTTAAAATCTCGCCTTCCACTTTATCCACGGTTTTACTTTCCTTTCTCCTTAAATAGGTGATATATTCATGTTGTGATGCTGCTGTTTACTGGTGCTCACATCTATATATTCTGCTGTGATGCACTGTTATCCTTGTGTGTTGTGAAAACTTCCCCAGGTAGCATGACATGATATTTTGTCCGTCACCAGCCCTGGTTCATGGATTAAAATACATCAGGGTATCAGAGTGGAGGAAGATGGATCAGATGTCAAATCTCATCCAATACCATAGTTTTAGGCCAGTAACAAGCTCAGATATCAATACGCAAAGTGCTTTTGATATGCACTCCTTTTATTACAGTTTAAACACACACACACACACACACACACACACACTCTCTCACTCTCTCACACACACATACAAGCACACACACACATACTCTCTCTCTCTCTCTCTCTCTCTCTCTCTCTCTCTCTCTCACACACACACACACACACACAGCAAAACATGTATACACTTTCATTCACTTTCAGTGAATGAATACATAAAGATAAATAATAAACCTGCAAACAAACACATAAATAAATAATAGTTAAAAATAGATAATAAACAAACAAAATAAACAAATAAATAGCTAAAGATTGATCATAAATACACAAGCAGGTAAGCAATCAAAAACATAAAGTAATAATAGAATTTAAAAATAAGTGCATGTTAAAAACAAATGAATAATCTTATTTGCAAAAAAAAAAGCAAATAATTAAAATGAACAAATAAATGAATGAAGTAAAGTAAAGTATAAATACTAAACAGAAAAGCAAGAAAACCAAGCTTTGGGGGTATTAATGATATGTACACCAATCTCTCTCTCTCTCTCTCTCTCTCTCTCTCTCTCTCTCACTCTCTTGCCAATGTGTTATGCTATCTGCTTCTATCTACTAAGAGGGAATCACGCTTATATTTTCCATATTACATCAAAAAAGTCAATCTTCTCAATAATATAAAGCAGTTTTTTTTTTTTTTCCCCTAACAGGACCTTTAAAAAAAAACCCAAATATCTCTTCTGCATTTTTTCAGTCGTCAAAGTGAGCAGCTCAGAGCTCTAGGACAGCTTGAGTATTTTGCAAACACTTTGTGCGTGCCTGCTGAGGGAAGGGGCGTTGCGTCCGGATGGCAATCGCGCGTTCTCGGAGCCTCGGCGGTGGCGCGTTTTATAAATTACCTCATCAGAGGCTGAAATTAACACTGATTCTTGCAGGCAATTTCTCCATTTCCAATGCTAATTACGTTTTTCTCTCGCTCTCGCTTTACTTTTAAATTCCGTACCACCTGTTTAGGAGAAGACATCTTAGGCAGCGCAGACGCATTTAATCACAATTTTAATTAACCGGCGTGTAGATGTGAAAAAGAAGTAATTATAATGCAGATGAAGGACGGCGTTTTTTTTTTTTCCACATTAAATTGTTTTGTTTCTTCGTTATGTTGATTGCATAAATAGTGACAGAGAACAGTTTTTATCTACTGTAATTTTGTAATTGTTTTGCAAAAAAAAAAAAAAACGGATTGACTGACTTCATCTGTTTGCAAATTGTTTAATTCGGTTAACCCTGTAATTGCCGTGGCACTCTGTAGATGCAGAAGCCTCCTGAGTTCCTGCAATGAGACTGTTTTAGTTAAATAAATGGAATTTGGATGGAATGATGGTGTAAGGTTATTCAGTGGGATAACAATGCTGGATAGAAAACATTGTGAAGCAACCAGATCATACATAAGACACTGTTATCCATCCATCCATTTACTGCACTGCTTATCCTTATCCTCCTCCTCGTGGAGAGCCTGGAGCCTATCCCAGGAAACTCAGGGCACAAGGTGGGGAACACTCTGGACAGTGTGCTAACCACTGCAGGGCACAATCCTACACACATTCACACAGTTTGGACAATTTGGAAATGCCAACCAGCCTACAATGCATATCTTTGGACTGGGGGTGGAAACTGGAGTACCTGGAAGAAACCCCCGAAGCACAGGTAGAACATGCAAATTCTGCACACACAGGGTGGAGGCGGGATTCGAACCCCCAACGTCAAGGTGTGAGGTAAATGTGCTATCCACTAAGCCACCATGCCCCCTATAGACACTGTTATAACACTGTTATAACACTATTACACTGGATGTTGATTTACTTTCAGTAACTTTGGACTGTTTTTACAGTGTATATCTATTACGCTTGTCATGAGCATAAACTGCATGCTGTTATAGGAAAATGATCAGCTACACAAAGCACATCCTGCGTTTATACCAAAGCAATTCGCCAACGATTAATTAAAGAACAACACATGATACTTTCTATCCTTTTGTAGTTATGTTTAAAGTTAGTTCCTGTTATCACTTACTTTATAGAAGCTCTAAAGTGTTGTTAAATTACTGGGTTTTTTTTTTTCTCTCTTGAAGATAATAAGACAAAAAAAGGCAGCTTGTCATGTTACCGAGAAACCACAAAGCAGAAACTCCTCCATCCAGAAGACATACAGAAGAAAACTTTAAAGCTTTAAAGTGTCTATATGTATATTCCTCACTTTCTGACTGTGTTTCTGATCATGTTTTCACAACAGCAAGAGAGAAACAACAATTAAATCCTGACGACGACATTGAAGCCAAAATGAAGCTTTGTTCAGCTATAACGAAACTCTCCCACCATCTCGGACCTTTAACTCACTGTCGAATGAGGACAGAAATGGGGAGAAATGCAAGGATAGTGTGTGAATTCGAGAATACAAAATAAGGATGGAAGGTCTTTGGAGTATTTGAACGGACTTCCCCAATGTTTGTGAGAGAAAGAGCAAAGAAGAGAGACCGTTGGAGTGCCGGTTAATGAAACCCCCCAGTTAAGCAGCTTCATTTTCCTCCACTCTGCTCTTAAAGGATTTCCGAATGCTTTACAATGAACTCGCTGAATGCTCACGAGCGTTGTGGAGACAGAATTGGAGCAGCTCTGAAAGTTTCATCACTTTAGGACGGTAAGCTACACTACAGTGAAATATTGAACAGAAAACCCTCTCTGAATTTTTATCCATATTCAGTCAATCTAGCATGATTTAACAATATCTTTTTCTTAATTCTACCCAATTTCCCCTTTACACCAAATGTAGTCAATCAGCTAGGATGTGTTTGAGGTCCAGTGTTATCAGTTGGAGCTACAAGCCTTATGTATTGTATGTCTATCTATGTCTAAAATCTGTTTCGTCAAATACCAACCTTAACAAAAAAACAACAAAAAAAGCCAGATCTTCAGTTAAAATGTGGAAGAAAAAAAAACATAAATCCAAATTTGGAATCTATCTTGACCAACCAGAATCACTGTATACAAGCTGAAACACCAGGAGACATTTTTCCAATCTCATGCTCTCCAGTTTTGGTGAATCTGTCTCCACTGTAGCCTTAGCTTCATCTTTTTCCCCATATTCACTGTAGTTGGAGATGCTTTTTCTACTCGCCACGGCCGTAAAGGGTGCTTATTACTATCTACCAAGTCACTGAGCCACAAAGTCGCTTTTCTCCCCATTTTGATGTCTGATGTGAACATGAACTGAAGCGCTTGACCTGTATCTGCATGATTTTATGATTCGCGCCGATAATGATGCCTCAGCGTTTCCATCTCATGTTACGTGCTGCAAGAAACATGGTTCTGATGGGACTATGGATGGAAAAACAATTATTACATTGTTGCACATAAGACAAACAAATGTGCATGCTGAAGCAGATCTGCACGTTTTACACTTTCCTCTGACACAATAAGACACTTCAGTAACTCTTTTACGCCTATACACTCTAGACATAAACAAAACCAATTATCCTGCAGCAGCATTACACACTCGTATACACACACACACAAACACACACATATAAACAAGTTTTATTAGCCTACTGACTAACTTTCACCTATACAAACACTGTCTGTAGCTCGCTCACACACACACACTCCCACACACACACAAAAGGTTCAACTGTGCCTTAATAACTACGAGAGGGAATGAAAGGCTATTTTGAGTGAGAGAAAGATGAAAGAACTGTCCTAACGTTACGCCTATTAGCCCTGTGACCCGGCTCTCTCCAGAATCTCACACGCTCTCTCTCACACACACACTCCGTTTCACCCCTCCACACACACTATCTGTCCCCTCTCTCTCTCTCTCCCTCTCTGTCTTTCTCTCCTGTCAGGTTTTGGCCTGCCAATTCTGTCTTAAAGCTTGACTGCGTTGATTTGATGCAAATACCTCGGGGGAGAGTCCCCAGACTGATGAACAGTTATGTCAAGTCGATTTTGCACCACCGGGAAAAGGTAACCTCGTCGGAGGCGCACACACACACACATACACCCACACACATACACACTCCTAGAAGCATGCAGAAGGTTAAAGAGACAGGGAGGTTGTGATGTGTGATGGTCGGGGTCCCCTCTCGCTGCGTGTCTCGCTATAGCGACTCTGTCAGCGCGTCTGGGCTAATTGCAGACGAGCCCGGCTGCCATTACAATAAAAACGCAGAGCGTGGCACACATTAACGCCGCCTGCCTCATTTGTGCCACTGCTGGAAAAGGTAGAAATGAATATTTCATTACTTTAATTACTCCGACATACTCTTTCTTTTTTTTCTTCCACCACTCACAGAGAGAGAAAGAGAAAGAGAGAGTGCAAAAGTGTCTCTCTGTGTGTGTGTACGCGTGTGAGAGAGAGAGAGAGAGAGAGAGAGAGGCGAAGGCGGCAGAGAGGCATCACTAATTATGAACAGTAATAACATTTAAGATTCAGTGATTGCCAGTTTACTGCCGATCGCTAGATGTTGTGGCAAGAAATTACAAAGGTAAAAGAAACAATCAGCGGCAGCCGAGGCAGAGAGAGAGAGAAAGAGAGAGAGAGTGAGAGAGAGAGAGAGAGAGAGAGAGAAACAGGCAGAGGGAAACAGGGGGCTCGTTTTCAGAGCGAACACAAGACTCACACCTGCCACACGGAGCAAAGTGAGAGGGAGAGGCATCTGTCTCGCTTCTGTGGGATGCTTTTTAAAGCGTATATTCCCCCAAAAAAACAAAAACTGGAACCTCAAGGTTCCAAGTCAAGTACAGATCCTAGCAAGATTTAAGAGATATGACAGGAATGGTCACGGTGATGACAGTAAACGTGTTTGAATCATCATGACAGCGAATACTGACGCCATTGTTGTGATTGTTTTTTTGTTTTTTTTAACTGTTAAAGCTTCTAGGAGAGAGGGAAATACAGAAAGGGAGGACAGCAAAAGAAAACAGAAATAAAATGCATAAAAAAACAAGAAGTAAATTTTGCATTAAAGAGAAAAATATGTGAAAAAGGAGTGAAAAGGAAATAAAGGAAGATCACGCAAATGTGCTTGTACACATCCGCAAATTAAATATAATTTGGCTCTCACCAGCCAGTTTAACAGGAATACCTGCACACCTGCTCAGCCAATCATGTATGAGGGGGGAAAAGTGCTTTCTGATGGTTGCTGTTTCCACACGGGATGCTTTGAGTATTTCAGAAACTGCTAACCTCAAGGGATTTTCTGTTGAGTTTACACAGAACGGTGCAAAAAACCTCCAGTTCTGTGCTCGGAAATGCCTTCTCGGTGAGCAAGATCAAAAGATACAGACCTGAGCCGACAGGAAGGCTATGTTAACTCAAATAACCACTCTTTACATCCGTGATGAGCAAGAAAGTATCGCACAGCACGTCAAACCTTAAGGCAGATGGGCTGCAATAGCAGAAGATCACATCAGGTTCCACTCCTGTCAGCCAAGAACTGAAATCTGAGGCTACAGCAGGCACAGAAACTGGACAGTTGAAGAAAAAAAGGCTAATTGCAATAGCTAAGTAGGTAAGAATAACAAAGTGCTCCTGGGTTTATCTGAGGAATGCTGGAACAAGACGTCAGACTGATAACACACACCGCCTCCTCCCTGAAAGAGTGAGAGATGGAGGGCAGTCTGAAGGACTGAAGCAGAACAGACACACACCTATACACATACGCATACACACACACACACACACACACATACAGTATGTACAGGTCTGTCTGCGGAACTGCAGCACCTCTAAATCCATTGTGTGTACACTGGTGTGAGTGTGTGTGTCTGGGAAAGGCTAAGGACAGGCTGTCGATGTGATTAGGCTGGCACTACCTGAGGACATGTTTGTTTGACGTTTGCACGTGACAGTGGTGTGATGCGGCAGGCTGACGGGGACGACAGCATGTGAAGTCGTGTGTAGTCACAAGGCATTACCACAACATATGAGAGCAACACACAGAACACATGTTTGTGTGTGTGTGTGTTACTATGTTATTTGGGTCTTAATTAAGGCAAATAATTTTCCTCTTCTGACGCACTGACAGAACAGCATTTAATGGAAATGTCCAGAGAGTTTTCAGTCCATACAGGATTTTGTTCTATGGTTGTTGCGGTCAAAAATGTTGACTTTGCAGAGGTTTTTGTGGTTTTTTTTTTAATTGGCGAAATTATTGGTAAATGAAATCTTTTAGCTGTACTCATGTTCGATGCACGGGAATCAAAGAGGGATTTGGCTCAATGAGCATTGTAATGATGTCACATGACACATCTTTCCCCAAATCTGCAGAAAATCTGTTAATGATTGTTAATGTTGAAAAATTGCAAGCTCCTCCGAATATTGTGGAGTTTGCTTGATTTTGCGTTCATTTCTGCGATTGCAAAATCACAAATTCCTTGAGGGACTGGGTTTTGGTCTTGACACATTTTACGTTACTGAAAACGTTTAAATCCGAGCCTTTCCAAAGAATTTGGAAACTTTTTAGTGTTTCATCTGTTTTGGAAAACATACGTTTTGGCCTCCAAATGTAGAGTCACTGAAGCAAAGGGTTTTTTTTTTTTTTTCCGTGTGAACAGGAAATACATATGTATTGAAAAAACAATGGTAACGTGAACCTTCATGTTCCAACTGTGGCTTGTAGTTTCATTTAACTTTGTTTGTATTATTAAACACTCACCAGAATATGATACAACTTAAGTCTTGCTGACTTTGTAGACAAGTGTAACTTAAGCACTAGCGCCACCTCATCATAAGCCTTGTGTTTTAGAACTTTTGTTGATGTTTTTTCCGCATTTCACTATCCAAATGTCATTTTTCGACCAAACTGTAAATTTAAAATACAAAATGTAATTCGTAGGAACTGGAGCTGGAGTGTTATGGGTTTAGTCGGTAGCCTGGTCATGGAGTCCATGTTTAGGACATTGAGCCCCACACTGTTCTGGTCATGAAGTGTAATCTGGCGATCTGTTATTGATTGTCCTGGGTGACCTTGCCAGAAGTATTCCTCAACCTGACAATCAAACATACATCAACGCTAGCTGTGTGTGCATGTATGCTTGTGTGTGTGTGTGTGTGTGTGTGTGTGTGTGTGTGTGTGTTCTGGACTTGCTAAAATGTGCTCAGCAGATCAAACTGAGAACTGCTTTCAACACCCTTTTTTTCTGAATACGGGTGACATCTTTGCACCTGCAGTACAAGAACGAGGGAGAGAGGCAGAGAGAAATGTAGAGAGAAAAAGAGAGAAGAAAAAAGAGAAAAGCAGAATGAGAGAGGGAAAGCAGCTTAGCATGGACATAAAAATAAAAGTTCTCAGTGTTTAACACCGCAATTAGTACCAAAAGCCACCTGATTCGAGTTCACGTCTAAATCTTTAAGCCATGTTCGTTCCTGTTCTAATACTAACACACACACACACACACACACACACACACACACACACACACACACACATTCACACACTTGTCTGTGATTATGTTAACCAGCACGAATTCACAGTAACACCGAAAATGATAATTACGCTCCTTTTTTCCACTCAATATTAAAAATCATAATTACTCAGCCAATTGAGGAGCAAAATAATTCTATCGCACTTTTATCATTTTTAAATCACGTTATAATCCTTTCATGTTTTTACTTCAGAATAAAACTCGTTTTAAGTCGTTATTAATTGGTCAGGGTATATATATATATAAAAAATAAAAAATAAAAATAAAAACTTTTGCTAATATCACCCTCAATTATGTTGAATTAATTC
This sequence comes from Ictalurus punctatus, assembly GCF_001660625.3. Lineage (NCBI taxonomy): Eukaryota > Metazoa > Chordata > Actinopteri > Siluriformes > Ictaluridae > Ictalurus > Ictalurus punctatus. The sequence continues at coordinate 12,399,338 of NC_030427.2, forward strand.
ATCATGCCCAAAGAATGATGATCACAATTAAATCAGAATTAATCCCGCAGCCTTATTTGAAAGTAAAAGTAGATTCTGTGTTTAAATATCAGACCTTGTGACCTATTTACAATTCCCTCAAACATTAAAATGCACTGTGGGTATTCTGTATTTGGTATACCTGCTGCCCGATCTGGACACTAAGCTACTGCAGTGCATTGTGGGATTTCAAGAACGCAGATCGCGATGATGTTTTTGGATTCAAACTTTTGCAAAATAGTGCACTCTGTAGTGAACATGGTGTGGTTTATTTATCTCTATCTGTCTGTCTAGTTTCTTTCTCAGTATGTCTCTCTCCCCCACTCTCTTTATCTCTAGCTTACTCTCTCTCTCTCGTCTCTCTCCCTGTTTGTCTCTCCCTGTCAGTCTTTTTCTCTATCTATATCTCTATTTCTCTATCTCTCAGTCTCCCTCTGTCTGTCGCTCTCTCTCACTCACTCTCTCTGTCTCTTCCTCTCGATACCTCTCTCTTCATCTCTCTTTGTACTTCTCTTTCTCTCTGTGTCTCTTCATCTCTCTCATACTTGGAAAAGGATGCTTAAAATAAGCAAATGACGTACTTATTTTCTTAAAGATCCACTCCCCCCTCTCTCTCTGTCTCTCTCTCTCTCTATCTCGCTCTCTCTTCTCTCACTGTCTCATCAGTACAGCATTTTACACACCGCATTGTCAGCTGCTATTGAGAGACTCCACCCGGCGAACATGACCAACGGCCTGCTCCTGTGTTCATGCTAATTTATACATCACAAACCTGCGAAACACCTCTGCGTGTATGAATTAAGACTCAAGTGTTTTTACACCTGAGAAACACACACACACACGAACTGTCACACACCAGCCTTGCCGCAAATGGGAAAGCTGACACTTGAGAATGCATTTGGTTTATTTATTTATTTTTTTTCATTCTTTCTTTCTTTCCCATTTTTCAATCCGATCCAAGGCAAGACGCAAAACATTATAATGCCCATGCTGAGTAGACACCAACATACCCGGACCAACAAAATACCTGGTTTTCCAGCGGCGAGAGAGAAATGAGGCGTGAGATTTGGAAATGTACTTTTTTCTTTTCTTTTTTTTTCGCCAAATGCATAAAACATGTCGGCTTAGCGTCGCATGGTACACACGTAAATGAAAGTGCCAAAATGCATGCAATTATTTGCCAGTCCAGTGATGTTTCAATTCAGTATGTATGTGTGTGTGTGTGTGTGTGTGTGTGTGTGTGTGTGTGTGTGTGTTTGAGTATGTGTGTGTGAGTGAGTGAGAGAGACAGAGACTCTGAAAGAGTGTGATGTGGTTCAGGCAAACATCACTGTACCACAGAGTTGATATGAACTGTCAAATCTCAAGGGCTAGGCGACAGCAGGACACAACACAGCAGACACACACACACACACACGCACACTTGTCACTTCCTCTCTGACACTCAGTCATTCGTCACCCATTTAACGTACCGCTCTCAAACCTGACCACACACACAGACAGTGTGACTTTTCGCTCATTTATATCATGGTCCAAATTATTGGCGCCCATGTTGGGTTGCAAAGCGGCATAATATCATCAACATGACATCATCACTCCGTGTAAGTTTTTTAAACCTATATGAGTACATATTCGTTGGACTGAATCGGGGCTTCTCAAAAGATATAAGCCACTCAGTATAGATTTATTTCATGTCCACAGAAATAGGTTATGTTGTCTGTTTATTGGCACCAGAGAGCTTCTAGAACTTTCAACCAACAGCACGTATTTATTTATCAGGCAACTTGTTTTGGCATTATTGAGTTTTGTGGATTAAATGCTTTCAGTTTGATAATAAATATAATGATTTGGGGAATACACCCTAATATGCAGGACCACAGTTGGGAATCTATGGACTACAGGAGTGATGACTTCATATCCTCCTTGGAAGTTTGCGCATAAGAGTTCAGAGGTGGTGATTACAACGTGACGCGTTTTCAAGTGGCTTCAAGTGGCGAGAAAACTTCTTTTGTTTTTATTTCTTAACATAGACATGCTGTAGACACAATAGGTCACGTTCATACTTTTTGTTACTGACGTTCCCCTAACTCTGAAAAAGTTAGGGATCATAGAAAAAGACGAGTTCCCGCATTGTAATTCTGATATTGTCCTGGTGTTCACCTCGATAATATAATCTTGATATTTCTGACAGGACTTGAAGGCAGCATGAGACTTGACATATAAGACTAAAAGACTGAGAAGATCTGGCCTGGACTAAAATGAAGATCTTATAGGAGCTACAGCCTTAAAATTGTCCTGCATAACTACAGCACTGAAACTTATCATGGAACTGACTTATCATACAGTATCATCCTGTAAAACTCATGCTCTGGATGTTTTAAAGCTAACATAGACGTTCCAATATTTATGGCTTTGGCGTAGCACTGATGATTTTCGGGCCCTTTTGCAATGTGAGCTAGGTACGTGAGTGTTTACAAACAAATTCACCCAAAGCAAAAGTGAATTCACCGAAGAGGAAAATACATGGGACGGAAGGAAACCCACGTCTCTCATTTGCTAAGGTTTTTGTGGTATATTTTTGTTCTCTCTGCTGCTAGGATTTTCTTGTTGGCAACATTAGCACCTCTGCTAACGTGATGTGTCCTACAGGACTGCGCCTGAGACTGAGTGTGACTGAGTAAATCTGAATTCAGTCATTTTATTCACATCATGAGTCATTTTATTCATATGTGTAGCAATTTCTTACTATGTTTTCTGTACAGCTTTACTTTTGCAGTCTGGATGTCAGATACGAACGCAAGTTCATTGGCTGCATGTTTATGGTTAGATTTTAGCTGAAAATGCAAAAAAGCTCAGTGTTTCAGATTTTTATCATATGAATGAGAGAGAGAGAGAGAGAGAGAGAGAGAGAGAGAGAGAGAGAGAGAGATTCTGAATGGAGGAGAAAATCTAGGAATAAGGAGCAGGATTTGATGCTGTAATCATCGGCTGGAAAGCCACAAAGCCACCAGAAAGCTCTCATCTGCTCTTCATGCTTCTGTCTCTCTGTTTATCTGTCTGTCTCTCTGTCTGTCTGTCTCTCTCTCAGTGTGCATCGAGAACTGATCAGAAAATATATCTAAAACCGCCTCCATGGTCTGAGGAGAAAGACGAAAGAGTAGAGGGCGAGAAGAAACTACTCTGTGTGTGTGTGTGTGTGTGTGTGTGTGTGTGTGTGTGTGTGTGTGTGTTTGTGTGTGTGTGTGTTTTAACACCACTCTACCTAGTAAACCCTTCAGCTTTGTACCTCGAACAAAGGCTCCTTCAGCAAACTCTCTTTCTCTCTTACTTTCCCTCTCAGTGTCCGAAGGTGTTTGCTGAAGCAAAGCCGTTGAAATCCCGTCGCTTGAGAGGAAGGAGGGGGAGGGGGGGTTAGGTGTGATGCTAATCCCTTTTTTTTACGAAACAAAAAAAAAAAACTTCTGACGGATGAGGGAAAAAAATCTGGAATTCTTGTCACATGATTGAAAGTGTTTAAAGTCATAGCACCATTCCCACAAAAAAACAACAACATACATATATATATATATATATATATATATATATATATATATATATATATATATACCTTGAATAAATCAATAAGTCTGACACTTTTCTCCTTCACCTGTGGGGTGACATGAACCACCATACACACACATGTACACACACACGTACACAACTGTGAGGCGTGAGTGGCCATGAATAGTAAAAGCATGGCATCTTGTAACACTATCAGTGTGTGTGGGGGTGCGGTGTGTGTAAAGTAAGGCCTATATAAGGCTAGTAACCAGGGGAGGCCCCGCAAACACGCACAAACACCTTAGTTATTTTGCTCTCACCGCCCACCCTTACTTCTCTTTCTCTCACTCACTTTTTTTTATTCTTCCTCTACTCTTCTTTTTCCCCCCATTGCTTTTCATGTGGGCCTTCTTTTTTTTTGGAGGCTGAATGTAAATTTGGTGCGCCGGCACTGAGAGGCCGCGTTGTGATTAAGAAGAAGAGAGGCTGCTTTTCTTTGTTCCGCCCCCGGGGGATGTTTACCAGCAGAGACGCGGCGGATCAGATATGAAAGACATTCGGGTCACGACTGATGTGAGCGAAAGTGAAATCATACCTAAGGCGTTCCGCGCAGTGCCGAGTCCAGGGCTAGCTGACACTGCCCGCTCTGTGTGTCCACAACACACACACACACACACACACACACACACACACACTACACACACAATTACACACAAACATACTGCCAGGAGTGAATATCTTTACAGAGATGAATAAAATCATTTTTGAAGAATTTTGAAATAAAATAAAAAAGGTTACACGAAAGAGCGTTTCAA